>NC_089846.1:125886806-125909306 GCF_035609145.1 Eleutherodactylus coqui
TGTTAAGATTATATGTATATATATATATTTCTATGGAATAGCAAAGCATACTATGCCTTAGTGCCCGTTTGCTACTTATTGCCCCTTAAGTACTCTTCTGTGTCCCACAATTATAGTGCTTCCACAAGGTAATAGGCTTTTGGGTTCCCATCATGTAATAGTGCACCGTTTTGCTCCACAGTACAATAGCTCTCTCTCCCTTTGAGTCTGATAACACAATATTTACCTCATTTGTTCCCCCATAGTCCCCCCTGAGTGCAGAGTTTAGGCTTGCTTGTTTAACATGCTCACTTCGTTCATGTGGCAGAGTTTTATGAAGCTGCATGAATCATCCTTTTCTTCACTCTTTCTCCGCCCCTCTGATGTTCCAAAAGCATCACTGAGGAAGAGACAGACATGTATCTCCATAATACATTGCCACATGGAGGAAGAAGATCATCTGGCCGGGCAGACCTCAGAAGAGTTAGTGCCCCCAATTGCAAGCTGGTAGCCAGTGCGTCGTGCAACTGCATGGGGTGCAAATAGCTAAGGCTGCCCCTGACCTTGTATTAACAAAGATTACATGCACATGTTCTGTATAGATCATGACTAGTTATTACTATTATTTACAGTACCAGTGTTTCTGGTGGCGCAATGCGCCACTTACTAATACACTGTAAGGAAATGGAGTTGGTACAAATATTTCCGTGCAAATATATTAAGATATTGGCATTATTTACAATTTTTCTGAACATTGCAAAAAGTGATTTACAAACTCCAGCAGCTCGCTGAGGAGACATGTTGGCTCCTTGCTTTTGCATATTAGCTGCATGTAATTTACGAACCTCAGCTGCTCGTTGAGGAGACATGCTCACTTGTAGCTTTCACATATCAGTTGCACGAGATGTACAAATTTCAGCTGGTGGCTGAGGTGAAATCATGGCTTGTCACTGTATCATGGAAGCCGCATTAGCTTCACGGCGGCGTTGAAACTTCTGTTGTGACATATTTGCATAACAGCTACAGTTAATTTCAACATTGGGCAATGTTTCATGATTAGACGAAGGCTTGACTGGTATTGGTGACATTAGCACTTGAGATGACATGATCTCACGTTCAGGAGATGTGAAGATAGTGGTGAAGGACTATGCTTCAATGTTGTTGGTCAGTATGCACCGCCAGCTATGTATGTGGACATTTGTGAGGTGTCATTTATTGCACTCTCCACATAGGTGTGCAGCTGTCTCTTAACAAACTACAAGCTCCCAGACTGAGTACTGCTGTATCCATAGCAACTGGGGCTGCAGTGGTTTGTGGGGAATGTAGTCCACCTGTAATCCCTCTTTCAGAGCTCAAGGATGAAGGACTTGTGATGACATCACCATCATGTGATCAGGCTCTGTTGGTTTAGGATCTGTGATGATGTCACCATTACATGATCAGGGGCAGAGCTCAGAGACCATGTGACTGATCAAATGATGGTAACACCATCACAGGTCCTGAACACTATGGCAGCATCACAGGTTGCAGAAGATGTATAAAAATCTTGATAAAGACCAACAGGTCAAAACGTCGCTGTCCTTTTTTACTGTTGTGGGAAAATAAAAAGATTTTTATCCATCTTCTGCAACCACTGATGCTGCCACTGGGTTTTTGCTCTGGACTCAACTTAGGAATACTGTTCACATTCTCGCGTGGCTGCTGCATCTTCATGGCCCCACCCACATTGAGGTCTAAGGAGTGCTGCTGGTAACCTTTTTCTTAACTTCGTAATCATCACAGGTCCTGTGAGCACACGGCTACTGTCAGGCTCTGTGTTTTACATATGCTTTAGAAACCTGTGATGACGTCATGGACAAGTGGTCGTTAGCACTTTTATATATATTATTGTCTTGCAAAAGTATTCACCCCCTTGGTGTTTGATTTAAAATGGATTGAATGAAAGGAGGTGGGGCAGGGGCGGGGTAAGTTCCGAGAATTAGCCCCGCCCCGCCTCTCCCAGTTGCAAATAGTGCAGAGGGGCGGAGAGGAGGCAGAGAGGGGGCGGGAGCTCAGTTCCTGCTCCTGGCTCTTCCATCCCCCCCCCCCCCTGCACATGAGGACAAGGTATATCGGCTCGGCATGAAAACCGAGCCGATATACGTTTGTGGGAATGCACCCTTAAGTTGTTAGGGAAAAAAAATAATAATAATAATATATTATATATATACACACACACATATACACACACACATACATACGCACACACATATATACATATACACACACACACATACATACGCACACACACATATACATATACACACACACACATACATACACACACACATATATACATATACACACACTCTCTCTTTGTAAAAAAAAAAAATCAAGCACCTAGGGGAGGTTGTCGTTTTGTTGGAGATAAATCTCAGGTAGATATACAAATGATTAGAGTTGTTGTGATTAGATGAACAGTTTTGTCACCTGAGGCCCTAAAAGTGGTTTCACCCTTGGCCTATAAAAAGGCTCTCCGAGGCCCCTTGGGTGTAGTGACCTCTTTTTTCACTTCTGTAGAGCTTGTTGACCACTAGACACCTCTATGATATAATCAAAGGGAATTCGGGCATAGGAACAATTGGACCATGGAGGAATAGAAGACAGTAGCCTGATGTGATAATCATGTTTTCTCATAATTTGTGGACAGCTGTATGTGTCACTTGCCTGGGAAAGAGGTGGCACCTGGATGTCCTATGGGAAGAGAACAAGACGCAGTGTGAAGCTCTGAGCAAAAATTGTCTAATAATGATTTGAGGACATGATAACCAGTTTAAGGCGTGGACTTGGCTCCCAAACTCTCTGGTTCTCAAGCATCTGTGCGATGTGCTACAAAAATGTGCTACAAAACAAGTCTGATCCATGGAGATGTAAGGTGAGGCTGAAGTCCTACCTTTTCCACATCAGATGCTACAGGGTGCTGCTACACCACCAATATAACAGTTGCGAAGAGTAGGAAAGGTGCAGGCCCTTGTATGTTCAACAGTGACATGACTAATGTAGGTACTGCATCACCTGCTTTAAGTGCATGCCAGGTAGAGCCCTATAAAAGCCCCCATCATGCACTATTTTGGAAGTAGTGTGGTCACATACCTGTGAAGTGAACACACTTCCCAGATAAAGCCATAAGTCGCACCCCTGCCTGTGGTTAATTAGGGGAGACTGTGAATAGAAGCCATACAGATCAGGCCTGCAAAACAGGCCTAGAGAGGAGTTCAGTGTACTGTTATATCAGTGTGAGCTACTTTGCTGGGGGTTTGAGTTATCTGTGCACTTGCGTTCTTCATTACGAGTGGAGTGGTTTTGTCTGTGTTGCTGGTTATGTGCACCTGTAGGCTAATTGGGAGGCTAATTGATTTCTTCTCACACTTGGATCTGTGCTATTCAATTGTTTCTGCAGTCTCCTTCGGGATGTGCAGAAGACGATAGCTGTGAGCAGTTGCTCGCCCAGGGTTTTGCATCCTGGGTTTCTTCATTCTATTTAAGATAAGTTCTGTCTTTTGTTCTATGGTGGAGTTTGTTCATTGGGATAGTGTTGTGGTATCACTAGATCAGGGTGAGTGAGTCCTATAGGGAGAGTTCCTATTTACTTTGTTTTCTTGTTTTCCACTAACTGTTTGTTTTACATATTCTATGGAGTAAACAGTCCCCAGGTATTTATCCCATGAAATAACCTATACCACACGTTGGAAGGAGACACTACCTTTTGGAATTATGGACAAACGTTCAATCTTGGTCTCATCACACAATACCACGTTCTCCCACATATTTTTGGCAGACTTGAAGTTAGTTTTGATAAAACATAGTTGTGTTTGGATGTTTTTCTTTGTAAGAAAGAGCTTTCATTTTGCCCCCCTACCCCACAGCCCAGACATATGAAGAATACGAGAGATGATTGCCACATGCACAACAGGGCCACTACTTGCCGAAAATTCCTGAAGCTCCTTTAATGTTATTGTAGGCCTCTTGGCAGCCTCCCGGACCTATTTTCTTCTGGTCTTTTCAATACTTTTTGAGAGCTGTCCGGTTCTTGGTAATGTCACTGTCGTGTCAAATTGAATCCACTTGATGACGGCCCTCACTGTGTTCCATGGTACATGTAATGCATTGGAACTTTTTGGTCCTCTTCTCTTGACTGATACCTTTCAACAATCAGATCCCTTTAGCAAACTGCTCACCATCTTCGTAATTTCTCTGAACTTGCTGTCTTTTTTAAATTGTGGTGCCCAGAACTAGACATAGTATCCCAGATGAGGTCTGACCAAGGAAGAGTAGAGGGGGATAATTACCTCACATGATCTAGCCTCTATGCTTCTCTTAATACATCCCAGAATCGTGTTTGCCTTTTTCGCTACTGCATCACTCTGTTCGCTAATGTTCAGTCTGTGATCTAATAGTATACTCAAGTCTTTTTCACATGTGCTGCTTAGCTCAATTCCTCCTATTCTTTATGTGCTTTTTCAAACTTTTCTTGCCTAGATGTAGTACTTTGTATTTCTCCTTGTTAAATACCATTCTGTTAATCACCGCCCACTGTTGAAGTTTGTCCAAATCTTTTTGTAACCGCTGTCTCTTCTCCATTGTTAGCCATCTCTCCTAACTTTGTGCCATCTGCAAATCTGATCAGTTTCCCCTCAATTCCTTCTCTAGATCATTTATAAAATGTTAAACTTCGCTGGGTCCAGGACAGAGCCTTGTGGTACCCCACTTGAGACATTTTTCCACTTGGATATGCAGGCATTTATGACCACACTTCGAGTATGATCACTCAGCCAGTTGTGAATCCACCTAACAGTTGCCTTGACAATCCCATAGTTGGTAATTTTTAAAAATAAGGATGGTATGAGATACTTGGTCAGATGCTTTACTAGACTCAAGATATACTTTATCTACTGCATTTCCCTGGTCAATCCAGTCTGTTATTCTGTCATAAAAGGAAATTCGATTTGTCTGGCATGATTTGTTTATTACAAATCCATGCTGGCTCTGGTTAATTACTCCATTCTTATTCAAGT
The DNA here is from genome assembly GCF_035609145.1 of Eleutherodactylus coqui. Classification (NCBI taxonomy): domain Eukaryota; kingdom Metazoa; phylum Chordata; class Amphibia; order Anura; family Eleutherodactylidae; genus Eleutherodactylus; species Eleutherodactylus coqui. The sequence continues at coordinate 125,891,840 of NC_089846.1, forward strand.
TCTTGCATACATGCTGTTTAATAATTTGTTCAAAGATCTTTCCCAGTATCGAGGTCAGGCTCACAAGTCTGTAGTTTCATGGGCCCATCTTCTTCCTTTTTTTTTGAAGATAGGGACAAGTTTTGCCCTTCTTCAATCTTATGGGACTTCTCCTGTTCTCCAGAAATTTTCAAAGATTATGATGAGTGGTTCAGCAATTACCTCTGTGTTACCATGCAGGGCGGCGCTGGGTCCCGCGGCCTGGCGCGCGCCACTCCGATGTCGGGTCCGGCGTCCTGGAGCTCTGTAGGCGGGGCTCTCCCGGCTGCGTGGGGCAGCCAGCGGGCGGCGGCGTGGGCGTGTCCGCCCGTAGGGTGCCACCCGCTCTCCCCCACCTTCCATATGCAACAGTGGGAGAGTCGGCTCCTCCCACTCTCCACCCCTGGGCGGAGGCTTGAAGTTAAAAGACTGGCAGTGACCTGAGCTCACTGCCAGTTATTGGTTCTGTTAGCCTCTAGTCAGGTCTGTCTCAGTCTGCTCTAGTTGCTAGTCAGTGTCCTTCCAGTTTGCCTGTGAGCTCCATCTCCAGCCTTGCTCTGCCTTGTAAGTTCTGTTGGTCTGTTCCACCTGCCTCTTCTGTCGGCACTCTGTCCCCCGTTAGTTAGTTCCATCTAGGTAGTCGCCAGGTCCCTAGCCAGAGCAGGGACCGCCGCCCAGTTGTCCGCCTGGGGTTAGTCAGGGCCGAGGCAAGTAGGCAGGGACAGTGGGGTGCGGGAAGTTCAGGGCACCCCACCTGGCGCTCGGGGGGCAGAGTGCCGTAACCATAATAACTGGCCCTTAAAAACTGTTTTGTCATGGAGGCGATCAGTTCCCTCGCGAACCAGCTGCAGACCCTGGTGCCTGTGATCCAGGATTTATCTGCCCGCATGGTGGCCCAGGAGCAGCGGGGGGTGTCGCAGGGGCCGGACGCCTCAACTGGCCCAGAACCCAATTACCCTCTTCCCAAGGTGTTTTTTGGGGAGAGGAACAAGTTTTTTGGTTTCCGACAGGCGTGTCGCCTGTTTTTTCGGATGCGTCCCCGTTCTTCCGGGTCAGAGGCTCAGAGGGTCGGACTGATAATGTCCCTGCTGCGGGGCTTTTTCCATCCCCGAGGGCTCCTCCTGCCTGCAGTCCGTGGACTCCTTTTTCCAGGAACTCGGGGGTATCTTCAACGAACCGGACCGAGCGGGATTGGCGGTTTCGCGGTTGTTGGCGCTGCGGCAGGGGTCGTCTTGTGTGGAGGATTATTGCTCCAACTTCAGACGCTATGCGGGGGATACGGCATGGAATGATAGCGCTCTGAAAGACGTTTTTCTGCGGGGCCTCTTGGACGCAGTTAAAGACCTGTTAATTTCCCATCCCGTTCCCGGGTCCTTAAGGGAGGCTATGGAGCTAGCGGTGAAGGCAGATAGGAGGCTCAGGTCTAGGAAGCAGGACAGGCAGACCCGTAGAGTCAGGGAGGTCAGTTGCCCTGGTTCCTCTTCCTCCTTACCAGTCTCTGTTCCCGAGCCGATGGAGGTGGATCCGCTGGACCCCAAAGAGCGACGCTGGATCCGTTTGTTGCATCGTCTCTGCCTCTACGGCGGGAAAGCTGGACATCGGGTGATAACCTGCCCCCTGAGGTCTCAACGCTCACAGCCTGAACCGGCGGAAAACTCAGAGTCCTAGGCGATTGTAGGGAGGATCGCCTAGGACTTCAGGTACTTCCTAAACTTTTGGTACCGTGTCATGTTAGATTCCGGGATTTTTCCCGATCAGGGCGGGCATTTATTGATTACGGAGCAGCCGCTAACTTGATAAGTCTGTGTTTTGTCCATTCCCTGATGGCGGAATTTGTGGCGCTGAAGACGCCAATTCACTTTACCAGCATTGATGCTACCCCTCTCTCTACAGGCTTGGTGCGATGGAGGACCCCAGGATTGCAGTTCACGGTGGGGATTCTCCACTCGGAAGAACTGTCTTTCCTGGTTATGGAAAAAATGTCGGTTGATGTGGAGCTTGGTATGCCCTGGTTGGCACTGCACAATCCCCAATTTGATTGGTCCACCCGGGAGTTGACTCACTGGGGATCATCCTGTCATAGTCACCTGTTTACTATAGCCATGTGCTCCGCAGATACTGTGCTCATTCCGGAGTATTTGTCAGACTTTCAGGATGTGTTCTCCAAAAAACTGTCTGAGGCTCTGCCTCTGCATAGGGAGTGGGATTGTGGTATTGACCTGATTCCCGACAGTCCCATCCCTAAGGGAGCCATTTTTAATTTATCAGGCCGCGAGCACGAGGCCTTTAAGTCCTATATCTCGGAGGCTCTGGCCAACCGACATATCCGGCCGTCCAGGTCACCCGCCGGGGCAGGTCTCTTCTTTGTAGAGAAGAAGGACAGCTCGCTAAGGCCTTGAATAAAATCACAGTGAAGAACCAGTGCTCCTTGCCCCTGATTCCCGACTTGCTGAATCAGGTGGTAGGGGCCCACTGGTTCTCCAAACTGGGCTTGCGGGGGGCTTACAATCTAATTCGCATTAGAGAGGGAGATGAATGGAAGACGGCGTTCAACACCCCGTTAGGACATTTTGAATGTCTGGTCATGCCCTTCGGACTCTGTAACGCCCCCGCTGTGTTTCAGGGTTTTATGAACGCGGTCTTTCACGACTTCCTGGGGGTATTTCTGGTCATCTATCTTGACGATATTCTGGTGTACTCGCCTGACTGGGACTCACATGTGCGGCACCTGAGGTTGGTCCTGACCCGTTTGCGCGAGTATCAACTTTTTGTCAAGTTAGAGAAATGTACATTTGGTTCTAAACAAGTATCCTTCCTTGGTTATGTAATTTCACCCACAGAGATTCAGATGGAGTCTGATAAAGTAGCAGCCCAATGGGTCAGACCAGACAACCTCAAGGCTCTCCAGCGGTTCTTAGGTTTTGCAAATTTTTACCGCAAATTCATTAGGAATTACTCAGTTATTGCTCAACCTCTGACCGACCTGACTAAGAAGGGGGCTGACTTGGGTAAGTCATCGCCTGCAGCCCTTGAGGCCTTCAGCCGTCTAAAAAGGGCATTTACGACTGCCTCGGTGCTAATACAGCCGGACGCACGACTACCCTTTTTCATTGAGGTACAGTAGATGCGTCTGAAGTGGGGACAGGAGCAGCATTGTCGCAGGAAGTCAGTGGGAGGTCTGGGTATAGCCAATGTGCATTCTTTTCGCGGAAGTTCAATTCAGCAGAGCGCAACTACGACGTGGGTAACCGTGAATTATTGGCTATCAAATGGGCTCTGGAAGAGTGGCAACACCATCTTGAGGGTGCTAGACACCCAATTACCGTATATACTGATCACAAGAATCTGGTATATCTCGCCAATGCGAAAAGACTCACAGCTCGTCAAGCCATGTGGGCGTTGTTCTTCGCCAGGTTTAATTTCGTCGTGACATATATCCCAGGAGAGAAGAACGTGAAGGCGGACGCCCTGTCACGGAGTTTCGGGGTACCGGATAGTGAGACCATGACTCCCGAGAATATCTTAGCCCCCGGCGTGGTGGTGGCAGCTGTAGAGTCTAACTTCGTCCCTCAACTACAGGATGCTCAGCAGGACGCTCCTTCGGGGGTGCCGGAGGGCAGATGGTTTGTGCCAGAGACCCTACGTCCTAGAGTCATGGATAAATCTCACTTGTCGGTTCTCGCAGGGCATCCAGGGTTCTATGGGACCCTGGAGCTTTGTTCCAGACACTTCCGGTGGCCAGGCATGTCTCAGGAGATTCGCAACTTTGTGAGGGGTTGCTCGGTCTGTGCTCACAATAAGAGTCAGCTGCGTCCTCCGGAGGGTCCTCTGAGACCGCTACCGGTTCCTTCCAGTCCATGGTCGCACTTATCAGTAGATTTCATCACTGACCTACCAGAATCCCAGAAGTGCACCACTATCTTAGTGGTGGTCGACCGGTTCTCTAATATGGCACATTTTGTGGCGTTAAAAAAGCTACCCTCGGCAAAATAATTTGCCACGATTTTTGTAAAGGAAATAATTCCCCTACATGGGGCTCCCCAAAATATTGTATCTGATCGCGGGGTTCAGTTTGTGTCGCAGTTTTGGCGTGCCTTCTGCAGAAACCTGGGAACGTCGCTTTCCTTCTCTTCAGCGTTCCACCCGCAGACTAATGGTCAGACTGAGCGGAAGAACCAAGATTTAGTGCAATATTTACGGTTGTTTGCTAGCGAAAAGGCTCATCAGTGAGCAGAGTTCCTGCCGTTGGCAGAGTTTGCACTAAACAACCGCCTTTGTTCTTCCACGGGGGTGTCTCCATTTTTTTGTGTATACGGTCAGCATCCTCGCTTCCTTACAGCAATCCCTACTCCGTCGGTCTGTCCTGCAGCTGATGTCGCCACAGATACGCTTCGGGGAGTATGGAAAAAGGTACAGAGAAACTTGGAGGTAGCGGGGGCCCGTATGCAGTTGCGTAGTGAGTCGAGTCTGTCTGTGTCTGAACCTTACAGGGTGGGACAGAAGGTATACCTGTCTTCTAAAAATCTCAAATTGCGGGTCCTGTCCTTGAAGCTGGCGCCACATTACATGGGGCCGTTTGCCATCACACGTGTGGTGAACCCACTCGCCTACGAGCTGGGGTTGCCAGCCACATGGAGGGTTCACAGGGTGTTCCATAAATCGCTATTGAAACCGTTTGTCCCTTCGGTGATTAGGGACTGGGGTTAGCCAGGGCCGAGGCAAGTAGGCAGGGACAGTGGGGTGCGGGAAGTTCAGGGCACCCCACCTGGCACTCGGGGGGCAGAGTGCCGTAACACTCTGCTGCTTACTTTAGTACCCTAGGATGTAATTTGTCTCAACCTGGAGACTTGAATTCATTGAAATTAACTAAGTGATCCCTCACCATCTCTCTGCTTTTATTCCTGCAATGGCACGTAGAAGATCAATTGTTACATTTACTTTCTGAGAAAAAACAGATACACAATAGGAATTTAAAAGTTCAGCCTTCTCAACAGCATTTTTAACAAATTTACCATTTTCATCCCATAAACATCCTATAGAATCTTTGACTTTTCTTTTGCCATACTCCCAAATTACTTTTTTATTGCTTTTGTCCTGTATTGCAAGCCTCAATTCGTTATTAGCTTTAGCTTTTATGACATTTGCCCTACAATTGCTGCAGACCACATTATATTCTTCTTTAGTTATCCCCCCTCTTACCATTTGACAAACAGATTCTTCCTTTTTGGCATGTAGTTAATTTCTGTGCTCATCCATCTTGGTCTCTTTAAATGTTTCCCATTCTTCCTTCTTTTGAGATTGTTAAGGATTGTGCTTCGAGAATCTGATTTTGCAATATTTCCCACCCTTCTGGGACATTTCTGTCCTTAAGAACATCTAGCCATTGGATTCTTCCTACCCTCTTTCTGGGTTAATTAAAATCTTCCTTTCTGAAATCTGGGCTCATTATCAAAATTCAATGATAGCATGATCATTACTTCCTAAGGTCCCGGCCACCCTTACTTCCTTCACCATTCCCTCCATGTTGGTAAAAATTAAGTCCAAAATCGCAGATCCCCTTGTTTAATATTCTACTTTGTGGAAGATAAATTTGTTAAGAAGATCGGATAAGAATTTGTTGGATCCATTACTTTTGCCTGAGAGAGATTCCCAACAAATGTCTGGATAGTTAAAATCTCCCATAATCACTATGTCGTACTTTTTTGAGAACTTGGCCATCTGATTTAGAAAGAGTTCATCCATATTTTCTGCTCGTCCAGATGGCCGATAGTAAATGTTTACAATGGTGTCCTTTCTGTTCTTCTCTACTTGTATTATTACCTAAACAGTTTTTTACAGAACTGCCATTCTCTGAAGCTTGAATATCTGTGGAGATGTATGCTTGCTTAACATACAACCCAATACCTCCTCCCCTTTTATTAAATCTGTTTCTTATAAATAAGTTGTATCCTTCAAGCCTTGCATTCCAATCATGTGTATCATCCCACCAAGTTTCCATGATGCCTATGACATCATATTTCTATTTCTGTATTAGGAGCTCCAATTCTTCTTGTAGGTTCTCCTGTAGCAGGGAAGCTATTCCGTGCGCAGGAGATTCCATTAACTCCTGCAACCATAGGAGTCAATGGAAACTCCTGCTGAACGTGCACCAAAGATGCATGTCCTATCTTTTTTAGCTGTGTGCTGTTTTGCGCTTCAAATTCCACGCATATGAACACTTCTATAGGAACCCATTGGTTCTTTTAGAAGCGTGCATTATGCCTGCGCAAAACACACGCTCATCTGAATGAGCCCTAAGGATGCTGCCTATTTTGGACGCAATGATTTTTTAGGTTTTTTTATCTCCATTTTACAAGAGCCATCATTTATTTTTAGTTTTTTTGGCGATATGGCCAAACGAGGGCTTGTTTGTTGCAGTCATTTTTATTGGTACCCTTTCTGAGTACATATAATTTATTGCAAAACTTTTTTTTTGGAGGACATAGTGAAAAAAACTCATGAATTCTGCCATTTTTATGATGTTCACTATACAGTATAAAGTACATGATAACTTTCTTCTGTAGGTTGATACGACTACAGCAATAACAAAATTATATTTTTTTTTATAGGAAAAAAACATTTTTTGGCAAATATTTTTTTTTTCATTGCTACATTCAAAAACCCCTAACTTTTTATTTTTGAATAGATGGAGCTGTAGGATGGCTTGTTTTTTGCATTACAAGCTGCAGGGGTACACATGACTTTTTGATCACTTTTTCAGTATTTTTTGGGAGGTGAAATTAACAAAAAAAAAGCATTTTGGCTCCATTTTTTTGCTGCTTTTATAGTATTTGTCATGCAGTATAAAAAGCACTTTCAATTTTTCATTACAGATGAAGCCATAGCAAACATATAGCTTTTTTAAATTAATTTTAAAAGCTAAAAAGGAATAGTGCAAAAAAGGGGTTGTTTTTTCCTGTGAATTTTTTCTTTTTTCTTTTTTATTTACACTGAAAGCCATGATAGACTTCACGGCCACTATTAGGCCTCCATTTGCCATGGCAACCCATCAGCCCTCCGTGACTTTGTGTGGGAGGACGAATGACATCTTAGAAAGAAGCTCCCTCCCTTTTATTAAAGGGGTTGTCCCGCGCCGAAACGGTTTTTTTTTTTTTCAACCCCCCCCCCCCGTTCGGCGCGAGACAACCCCGATGCAGGGACCTAAAGAAGAAACCGGACAGCGCTTACCTGAATCCCCGCGCTCCGGTGACTTCAATACTTACCGGCTGAAGATGGCCGCCGGGATCCTCTACCTCCGTGGACCGCAGCTCTTCTGTGCGGTCCATTGCCGATTCCAGCCTCCTGATTGGCTGGAATCGGCACGTGACGGGGCGGAGCTACACGGAGCCCCATTGAGAACAGAAGAAGACCTGGACTGCGCAAGCGCGGCTAATTTGGCCATTAGGCCATTTTAGACGGCGAAAATTAGACGGCAACCATGGAGACGAGGACGCCAGCAGCGGAGCAGGTAAGTGAAAAACTTTTTATAACTTCTGTATGGCTCATAATTAATGCACAATGTACATTACAAAGTGCATTATTATGGCCATACAGAAGTGTATAGACCCACTTGCTGCCGCGGGACAACCCCTTTAACTCCATACATGCCCCAATCAACATTGATAGACGTATGTAAGGGGTAAAAGCAGGGATCAGTGTTCTTGCTGATTCGCACCATGGGAGGCTGTCTGTCAGCTACAGTTAGCTCTCACTGTGGATGGCTCTGGCTCAGCTATTCCGCCTGCACATTCATATGATATAAATAATTATTTAACATAAACTCCTTCCCATTCAGAATGTACATATACATGCTGGAGTGGGAAGGTGTTAAACTTTGCATGTTAGGCCGCCTGCACACGAGCGGGTCGGATCCGGCAGCGAGAATTCTCGCCGCGGGACCCGACCCGAGAGCCTGCAGGGACGAGCGCGTACTCTCCCGCGCCTGGCAGCCCCAGCGCTTTCATGTGCCGGCTGCGGCGCAGCCGGCGCATGCGCAGACCAGAGCCGGCGGCCGGGTGAGTGCGTGCCCCGCACAAAAATAGGACATGCCGCGGTTTGTTTGCCGCGCGAGATTTCGCACGGCCAAACCGCGGCCGTCTGCATAGGAGTGCGTATTGTAATGCACTCCTATGCAAACTTTCAGTGGCGGAAATCCCGCGGGAAATCCCGCGGCGGGATTTCCGCCCGTGTGCAGGCGGCCTTATGGTCAATACTCCAAAGTTATGTCTGCTAGCCATGGCTGACTGTGGTTGTTACCTCTTCCTGCCATTGGCTATGACCATTGTCATGTCACCTGAGGCAGAGTCAGTGTCTGGCCTGCCTCTTAAAGGACAAGAACGTGCACCCAGCTTTCCAGTTCACAGCCAATCTGGATAGGTTCCACGCTATTTAAGGGCGCCCACCCACTGGCGATTTTTTTCCCTGCGAAATTCGCAGCATTTTTTTCTCTGCAGTGGTCTATGGGACTTGTAATGTTAAAATCGCGATCGCGCAAAATCGCGATTTCGCGGTAAATTGCGATTTTGCGCGATCGCGATTTTAACATTACAAGTCCCATAGACCACTGCAGAGAAAAAAATGCTGCGAATTTCGCAGGGAAAAAAATCGCCAGTGGGTGGGCGCCCTCAGGCACCTTCCTATATTTCTACTAGGCAATATTCTACTAGAGGAATTTAAAATCTCCTTGCTCCTGGCTACCAAAACTAACCGAGAGCCTGGAGCTGTCACCAAAGGCTGGTTTCTGGTCACGTAACCACCATTATCCAATAGATAACGGCGATCACGTAAAAGTTTTTAAAAAGTTAAAGTTTCATCTCCTCTCACTGATTCGATCAGTGCGTGAAAAAGAAACTTCTTACCCGAAGCTTACAGATTTCACCCCTGAAGCAATCATCCTTCACGTACCTTTCCCAGCTTCTGTGCATGCGCCTGCCAGCAAGACAGTGGACACATGCACAGAAGCCAGTGAGGGCCTAGCTCCTGGCTACCAAAGGTAACTGAGAGCCTGGAGCAGTGATTGGATGCCCCAAGTTAGTGGTTCTTGGTCACATGATCACCATTATCCCATGGTATAAAAAGGTAGTGATCTACTTTATTTAGATCACTGCCTATTATGCCTTCGTATTCTACAAAGAGTCCCAGGAAGCACTCATTTTTTTGCAGTTCTAGGAGCAGCTTGTTGAGTGAGCTCCTTCTGTGTGAGACCACCACACTTCAGCCAGCTTATGAGTCTGAGGAGGTGCGAAGCCTCACAGAGTGCCACTTTCCACACCCCATTCCTGCCACTGAGGTCAAGAAATACCCCCCAAAAAAGTGTAGGGTTTGCAGCAAGTATGGGAGGAGGAGGATTTTATTGCCCCATGTGCCCATCCCAATCAGGCCTCTGTAATAACCCCATTTTGTGATATAACATATAGTTTTACATAATTACTTTTATCTTAGATTTAGGAAATGCCAAAAAGAGGGGGGGATATTTTTAGGGAGTCAATTAAAAAAAAGTGGGGTCTGGAATTCATTCAGTTGTGCCCTGAAAGCCAATGGGTGTTCTCTCCCCTATAGGCCTAGCCATGTGTCTAGTAAAAAGATTGGCCAAAGAACAGTATAAGACACTTCATTTTATTTCATCCTTAAAATATAAGGGTTACAGGCAGCTGACGTTTCGGCCAAATTGAGGCCTTTATCAAGCATGCACCCTAAATACAGCCACCACCTTAAATAATAAAACTTAAATGCTCATTAACCAATCAAAAGTGAGTATTCTGACTCCACCCAAGGGGTAATCCCAGAAACTTACATAACAGCTGGTGGATCCAGCCTGCCTGTAACCCTTATATTTTAAGGATGAAATAAAATGAAGTGTCTTATACTTTAGCGATTCTGCTGCTGATCTTCCTGTTCGTTTGGCTACTTTACATGAGGAGTGAAGTCTGTCCTCGATCAGCTTTACAGAGGCTACCTCCCCAGGTTTGGGTGAATTCCTGGTGCTGCTGACTTCTCAGTATAGTAAGAAGATTGGGGCCACAATGGGGGTATTACTTAACATAGAAGGATTAGTGCTATAAAATGGAGGGGTGTCTCCTTAGTTTTTCCTGCTTGAGGCCTTAGTCAGACGGGCGTTTTTTGGCGCGATTTGCGGATCGCATGACGGATGCGCATCCGCAAATCGCGTGACCGGTGCGCGCAAGTCGCCCGCAAATCGCCCGAAAATCTGCTCCTACCTGCGTTTCATTAGAAACGGGCCGGAGCTGTCCAGCGCATTGCATTCAATGGAGACGGCAATACAGCCGTCTCCATTGAAAGCAATGCGCTGCGGGCGAGCCCGGGATGAATTGTCAGTAAGGGCTTAAATATATAAGCCATTACCTGCAATTCATCCTAAAATGTGTGAAAATAAAAAAAAAATTGTATACTCACCTTCTGCCGGCAGCCGGAGCTCCGCGCGGCCGTCCTGCAGTGGGTGTGAAGGGGGTGTGAGTCAGACCTGCCCCCTGATTGGCTCAGCGCTGAGCCAATCAGAGGCATGCCTCACTCACACCCATTCATGAATTCATGAATGGATGTGAGTCAGACCTGCCCCTGATTGGCTCAGCGCTGAGAGGCAGCAGTCACTCACCATTCATGAATTCATGAATGGGCGTGTGAGTGTTTTCAGCCTCTGATTGGTCAGGGCTGTGACCAATCAGAGGCAGATCATTCAGCAGGCGGGGATTTTAAAGCCCCGTCGGCTGAATAGTGCCAAGAAGCAGTTCAGGAGAACTGACAGCGGCCGCGGCTGGACTCCGGCTGCAGCGGAAAGGTGAGTATACAATTTTTTTTTATTTTAACACATTTTAGGATGAATTGCCGGGAAGGGCTTATATATTTAACCCCTTCCCGACAATTCACCCCGCGCATGCCGGCAGCCCATTGCTTTCAATTGCTGTATTGCCGCTCCATTGAATTCAATGGGCAAACATCGTTCTTCTCTGCCACAGCTGTTAGAGCTGTGGCAGAGAAGAATGATTTGTCTTCTATATGTTCTCAATGGGGTCGGCGCTGCTGCCGCCGGCCCCATTGAGCGCATATAGAGAGAACAGGAATCGCAGATCGCAGATAGGTGCGATCTGCGATTTTTTGTTCTATAATTTATCGGACGAGCGCATAAAAAGCGCTCATGTGTCCGATACCATTGCAAAGCAATGATTTTTAAAAAATCGCCGGGCGCATGTGCATGCGCAAATCGCGGCTAAAAACGCCCGTCTGACTAAGGCCTGAGGGTGCCATGGGGCCATGGGGAGAGGCAGGACGGGGCGGGGCTAATTCTCGGCACTTAGCCCCGCCCCACCTCCTTTCATTGCAAATAGTGCAGAAAGGCGGAAAGGAGGCAGAGAGGGGGCGGGAGCTCAGTTCCTGCTCCTGGCTCTTCCATCCTCCCCCCCCCCTGCACACGAGGACAACGTATATCGGCTCGGCATGAAGACCGAGCCGATATACATTCGTGTGAATGCACCCTGAAACTAAGAAAACTGTCATGAAAGTGACATATTTGGTAAAACAAATAAAATTTTATTAAATTTTTCACTTGTTTTATAATAATTTTTGCAAAAAACTGTGGGGTCAGAATGCACAGTACACACCTAGATAAATGGGCAAAGGGGTCTAGATTTCGAAACGGGGTCATTTCTGGGGGGCATTCTATCATTTTGGCACCTTGATGACTCTACATGTGTGCAATGGGGCCTGGAATTTATTCAGTTGTCCGTTGAAAGCCAAAAGGTGTTCATTCCATTACATGCCTAGCCATGTGTCCAGTAAGCAGATTGGGGCTACAATGGATATGTTTCTGAACACAGCACAAACAGGGGTATCCATGCAGGGATGAAAGTCTTCATTCATACGTGTGGTATACAAAAAAAAACTTTTTAAAATGACACAATTGCCAAAAAAATGTAAGTCGTGATTCTTTCCTTCTGCTTTGCTTAGATACATTAAAAAAAACTGTGCGGTCAAAGTATGCAGTACCTTTCCCAGCTTCTGTGCTAGATAAATTTGTTAAGGGGTCTAGTTTTCAAACTGGGGTCATTTGGGGGGGTTCTGTATTGCTTTGGGCTCTACAAGTGTGTAATGAGGCCAGGAACAGGTTTTGAAAGCCACCGGCTGCTTTTTTCGGTTTGAGCCCCGTTGTGTAAACAGACATTAGATTAGGGCCACAATGGTTATATTTCTGAACACAGGACAAACATCTTGGGACGCAAATCTTCATCTTCATAGAAAAAAAAACCTGTCTTTAAAATGACGTTTGCAAATATATGAAATTTTATTTTTTCTCCTCTAAATTGCAACAAGTGCTGAAAAAAACAGTGGGATCAAAATACTCATAAAACCCTCAGTGAATACACTAAGGGGTGTATTTTTTAAAATGGGGTCATTTGTGGGGGTATCTATCATTCTGACACCTATGAGCCTTCGCAATCTTGGGTTGGTGTAGGAAATAAAGTGTTCCTCAAAACATTAACACTTAGGTGAGTACCACACGGGTGATCAAAATTTTGCTGCGAGAAAATTGTGGCTATATTGCATCTTTTTGGGGGGATTTTTGAGCGGTGGCGATACTTTTTCTTAAAAAAAAAAAGAAAAATCATCGCTGACGCTCGTGATTTTTTCGCACGTTTTATCATGCGATTTTTTTTTTGGGTGTAGGTCAATAGGACTTTCTAATGTTAAAATCCCATTGCACTGAATGGCTGTGATTGCTTCATCAAGCGCTGCAGTGATTGGCTGAGCCGCAGCACTCGAGAACTAATCAGAGCCAGCACTTCCTGGAGGCGGGATTTTTGAAACCCCTCGACTAGCAAGAGGTGATTGAAGACTACAAACGAGTGCTGCAGAACTGCTAGAGGTGAAGTGTGGCAAACCAGACAGCGCCTGTTAGGTAATGTGTGTTGTTTTGGGGGGGGGGGGGGGGTTCTAATGCAGCTAGGACTTATTTTAGGGACAAACAGTAGGCCTTCCCACTGTAAAAGTTGCATCGCACCACACGAAAACCACGATTTTGTGCGATGTGATGTGATGCAACACAAAGGAAGGCTCCATAGGGAAACATGGGCTACAAAACATTGAAAATCAAAGCTGTATAGAGCATGCCACGATTTTTCTTGCATTGTAGCGACCTACAAAAAATCACTAATGTGAAGGAACCCATTGAAGGCATGAGCTTCACATACATGCAATTTGTAGCAGTGTCGCATTGTGAAAACAATTGCGCGATTTTTTTCGCCCGTGTAAAAATGTTAAATTTGTACGTTTCCTAATTTGCGCAGAAAAACTAAAGTTTTTTTAAATGTGCTTTCAGAATAAAGTATACAGATGGGAATATATATCTTATCAAACACGTGTACAGTATGTTTGCACATATTTGACATATTGCAGTTGAAAATGTGAAAAAATAACAATTTTTTTCAAACTTTTCCCAATTTTGGCACTTTTCATAAATATACACAAATTCTATCAGTCTATTTTCAGCACCTAAATAAAGTACAAAATGTGGCGAAAAAACAATGTCAGAATCACTTGGATGTGCAAAACCTTTACGGAGTTATTCTACGTTAGGCCTTAGTCAGACGGGCGTTTTTTCGCGTGATTTGCGGATCGCATGACGGATGCGCATCCGCAAATCGCGTGACCGGTGCACGCAAGTCGCCCGCAAATCGCCCGAAAATCTGCTCCTAGCCGCGTTTCATTAGAAACGGGCCAGAGCTGTCCAGCGCATTGCATTCAATGGAGACGGCAATACAGCCGTCTCCATTGAAAGCAATGCGCTGCGGGCGAGCCCGGGATGAATTGTCGGGAAGGGCTTAAATATATAAGCCCTTCCCTGCAATTCATTCTAAAATGTGTAAAAATAAAAAATATATATGTACTCACCTTCTCCCGGCAGCCGGAGCTCCGCGCGGCCGTCCTGCAGTGGGTGTGAAGGGGGTGTGAGTCAGACCTGCCCCCTGATTGGCTCAGCGCTGAGCCAATCAGAGGCATGTCTCACTCACACCCATTCATGAATTCATGAATGGATGTGAGTCAGACCTGCCCCTGATTGGCTCAGCGCTGAGAGGCAGCAGTCACTCACCCATTCATGAATTCATGAATGGGTGTGTGAGTGAAACTTGCCTCTGATTGGTCAGGGCTGTGACCAATCAGAGGCAGATCATTCAGCAGGCGGGGATTTTAAAGCCCCGCCGGCTGAATAGTGCCTAGAAGCAGTTCAGGAGAACTGACAGCGGCCGTGGCTGGACTCCGGCTGCAGCGGAAAGGTGAGTATACAATTTTTTTATTTTAACACATTTTAGGATGAATTGCAGGGAAGGGCTTATATATTTAAGCCCTTCCCGACAATTCACCCCGCGCACGCCGGCAGCCCATTGCTTTCAATGGAGCGGCTGTATTGCCGGCTCCATTGAATTCAATGGGCAAACATCATTCTTCTCTGCCACAGCTGTTACATCTGTGGCAGAGAAGAATGATTTGTCTTCTATATGTTCTCAATGGGGTCGGCGCTGCTGCCACCGGCCCCATTGAGCGCATATAGAGAAGAGAACAGGAATCGCAGATCGCAGATAGGTGCGATCTGCGATTTTTTGTTCTATAATTTACCGGACGAGCGCATAAAAAGCGCTCATGTGTCCGATACCATTGCAAAGCAATGGTTTTATAAAATCGCCGGACGCATGCGCATGCGCAAATCGCAGCTAAAAACGCCCGTCTGACTAAGGCCTTAAAGTGACACATGTCAGATTTCCAAAATTTTGCCTGGTCATTAAGGTGCAAACAGGCTTGGTCACTAAGGGGTTAAAGAGCTAACTCCACAATTCTGTATTCCATGCAACATGTCAAGATTCTATACGAATCAAACAGAAAAAAATAACTGTATATGCCTCGTTATGGAACCATGCTTACAGAATTTTATTGGCGTCATATTACACCTTTGTGCAATTCAAGGTATATACAGGGCATACGTCCAAAAAAAAAAAAAAAGAAGTATCCAAAAATTCTAAAAACACAAAATTGTTTAAAAAACTAATTTTATTAATTACGTGTCACATGACAGCAAATAATATACAATGCAATATCATTTGCTAAGTACGTGACTTTAACGAACAGTACAGAAAATGCAAAAAAAAAAACAGTGCAAAAAAGATGGAACTGATTTCTCTCTGAATTTTCATATATTGTAAATCAAAATTCCATTTATAATCATTTCTATGTACCTTTAAAATATAAAAATTCTGATGCATTCCTCCCGGTAACCAATCAGTATATTTGTTACAAGATTTGCCTATACTTAGACATAATTCAACATCCGGGGTTTCTAAATACATTCATCCATAATACATAGTGACACACCAAGATGGAAGATCCCATTCATTCTTCACTAAATTTAAATTATGTCCAACTCTACACGGTTTCTATATTTTTTATTCCTTTGTTATGTCCCTTCCATATAACACTGAGTAATTACATTTGCAGTTATTAGATTTTTTATTTTTTTTTAAGACCAGCAGAACGGCTCTTCGACGCGTGATTGTAGAGATTTAGTTAAATCTCTTAATGTTATGCCTTGTACAAATTTCACATCAATGTTTTCTTTTTGAAACCCAGACTCCGGTTCAGCTCCCATCCTGACCAAGTTTTCCTACCGGCTTTATTGTCTATTCTGTTGAGCTATTTAAAAAATGTTGAATATCAACAATGGCTTTCACTAGTGTATTGTCAACTTTTGTATGAAGCAATCTTAGCTCAATGAGAAGGTCCCAGAGCTTATGGTTGTATCTACTGCGCCGCACAGGACCCTGCTTGAATGTGTGGGACTGATAATGGGGCAAATTTCTATCTCTCTCATTAGATTAAAGCTGCAGCACTGACTGGCCAAACCTCCAAGGACATATATTAACCACAGCCTGACATATAGGTAAGTGCAACCTTAACCACGTGTACCTGAGATGGTTTGTCCTCAAAGATAGATTGTTTTGCTTTTTTCATTTGGGCGGATTTTGTGGAATTTTCTGTTTCCAGAGATACACCAAAAATATATATATTTTCCATATTAAAAAAAATTATAGAAATACTGCTAGACAAGATTTTCATAGGATATTAATTTAACTAATATTGTCATTACTTTCTACTGATACAATGTAAGAATATTAGAGCATGACATGAATCATTGCATTTTAAGGTGGAACTTATTCATTTAAGTGTTAGATATCTGGAAATTTATTATAACATTCTATTAAAAATAGTGTAGTAACCTACTAAGGCAATCATTGTTTCTGTCCTTATTTTTACAGGCAATTGAAAAGCTATATTAGAAATTTCACATATATTTAATATATGACATAGACTCATAATATATGAAGATAGATAGATAGATAGATAGATGTTTAAAAGCTATGTTAGAAATTTCACATATATTTAATATATGACAGACTCATAATATATGAAGATAGATAGATAGATGTTTAAAAGCAATGTTTGAAATGTCATATATATTTAATGTATGACATAGGATCATATTGTATGATGATAGATAGATAGATATGAGATAGATAGATATGAGATAGATAGATATGAGAGATAGATATGAGATAGATAGATATGAGATAGATAAATAGATAGATATGAGATAGATAGATAGATATGAGATAGATAGATAGATAGATAGATAGATAGATAGATACATATGAGATAGATAGATAGATAGATAGATAGATAGATAGATAGATATGAGATAGATAGATAGATATGAGATAGATAGATAGATAGGAGATAGATAGATAGATAGGAGATAGATAGATAGATAGGAGATAGATAGATAGATAGGAGATAGATAGATAGATAGATAGATAGATAGATAGATAGATAGATAGATAGATAGATAGATAGATAGATAGATAGATAGATAGAGGAGATAGATAGATAGATAGATAGATAGATAGATAGATAGATAGATAGATAGATAGATAGATAGATATGAGATAGATAGATAGATAGATAGATATGAGATAGATAGATAGATAGATAGATAGATAGATAGATAGATGTGAGATAGATAGATGATGTTTAAAAATATAACCAATATCAGGATGGGATTTTATACCTTTTATTTTGTATCTAATATTCTATACGTTTCTCTTTTTTTATCTAATGACTGTTCCTTAATGCTATACTATGCCTTCTATTGTATAATATAAAAATGTAACCAAGGTTAAAGTAGGACTTATATCAATTTTCCTGCCAGCATTCTGATATAGGAACTTTAGTGTTTCTTTTTTTTTTTTCCTTTTACTAAAAGATGGAAAAAAATGTTTAATTAAATCATTTTTAACGTGAACCTAATTATTTTTGACAGAACTTAATTAATGTTTCATCACTAGCTTGTGTA
>NC_089846.1:125916806-126171806 GCF_035609145.1 Eleutherodactylus coqui
CCGGCAGTTCTCCTGAACTGCTGAGAGTAGTATTCAGCAGCCCGGGGATTTAAAATCCCCGCCTGCTGAATGAGCTGCCTCTGATTGGTCACAGCCCTCACCAATCAGAGGCAGCTCTCACTCACCCATTCATAAATTTATGAATGGGTGAGTGCTGCCTCTGATTGGCTCAGCGCAGGGACCAATCAGGGGCAGCTCTCAGCTGAATGATTTTAAATCCCCGGCTGCTGGAATACTACTCACAGCAGTTCAGGAGAACTTCCGGCTGGCAGCGGCTGAACTCCGTCTGCCAGGACAAGGTGATTATATATATTTTTTTACTTTTTACACAGTTTAGGATGATTTTCAGGGAAGGGCTTATATTTTTAAGCCCTTCCCGAAAATTCATCCTGAGATCGCCCCGCAGCCCATTGCTTTCAATGGAGCCGGCTGTATTGCCAGCTCCATTGAATCAGTGCGCTGGACAGCGCTGCACTGCTCCGGCCCGTTTCTAATGAAACGCGGGTAGGAGCAGATTTTTCGGGCGCTTTTTCGGCCCAGGTCACGCGATTTGCGGATGCGCATCCGTCATGCGATCCGCAAATCGCGGGAAAAAATGCCTGTGTGACCGAGGCCTAACTGTTAGTTGGTGTAGTCATGGAACCTTTATTACGTAATTCACTAAATGACCAAAGTAACAATCATTAATATGTCTGATATGTCCAGTCCTGAAGGACAAGTGCGCACTTAACTTTTTTGAAAGAATAATACTCAACATCCTAGGGTAATCCATGAAAAGAAATCACATCCAGCAGCAAACCACATACTGCTCTGTAATACAACTAGATGATATGTGGAGGCTGCATGGGCTACAATTAGGAAATATTACAAAGAATCTACTAAAGGGTCTCCCTAGAGTGGGACTTAAGGAAATTGTGTGACACAGCCCTGAGTGAAAGGGAAGCAGAGCATCTGGAAGGAGAGACACCGAGGGCCAACATAAACCCATCAGAAGCCGAGGAAAAAATGTAGCCACGATCTGCAGGGAGGGAGATCAATTGCTGGTGCTGCTTGTACAAGTCCAATATTCTACATCTTGCATAATCGGAAACTGGTAAAGGGAATACCAGACTAGAGACATTTGTACTCTTCAGCGACAAACTGTAGGTGAGATCCCCTCTAACCTGGATCGTAAGTGTGCACACTAGTACAGACTCATTACAGACCTGTGGTATAGGAAACTGCTGCAGGGATTTCTAGTTAACGAAGAGAGACTTAATGCAATACATCACCGTGCATCTTGGGAGTACAGACGCCGTGTTTAGTTGTAGTGCATTCATAGTAGTGCAGGGACAACCTTATTCGAATAACTATGTACCGCTTCCCATGTCTGCGTTTGCTAGTCTAAGGCCGAGCGCACATAAATGGGTCAGATTCCGCCAATGAGAGGCCTGCAGTGGGTTCTGACTGATAACGCTGCATACCTGCTTGAACTGTATTGCGGATGACCGCAGCGGCTCACCGACGGCCATGCGCTGTACAGTTTTTTGTTTCATTGTTTGTATTTCCCACACTGTCGCTAAGCGATGACAGAGATATCTGCAGCCCACATGCAATGTTAATTGCGTATGGGCTGCGGGTCCGACCCTCCATCGAGGCCACCCAAGTGGACTTCACGGCAAAATAGAGCATGCTGCGATTTTTCTTCTGCTCGCAGAATATGCAATTCGTATCTGTGGGTGTGAAGAAAAAAAAAATCGAAAGTCCATGCCTTTCAATGCCCACAATTTGCCGTGCATCCTCCACGTGGATAGCGATCACAGATTTCATAATTAGAATCCGTCCGTGTGAGGCGACCCTAACTCTAGCAAATTTCATTCATGCTGTTTGGATTTATCACTTGTAGTAAGTAATGGACACAGAACTGAGTTAGTATGCACAGCATGAGGGTGAATGCCCACGGACGGATTTGCATAGCATTTCCTGCGTCGGAAATCCCCAATTGTAGTCCGCAGAGGCAAGGTTCTATTGAAGCTAATAGCTTTCTGCCTGCCAACGCACACATGTGGATTTCTACCGTGGGAAAAAAATTGCAGCCAGTTCTATTTTACCGCGGATTTCCGCAGCGGGAAGGCTCCATTGATATCAAGGAAAGGAGACCGTGGAAATCTGCATGGAAAAATGCAGTCACTCACTGGCACTTTTTTGTTTTGAATCGTGGTACTCCCATGGTGGTAATCCGTGGGCGTATTCCGCATTGCTCATGGGCGTGAGCCCTTAAGTAACCATCTGGTGTAACTTAGATTGTTTGTTTATTGTCAGTTACTCTTATGGCTACTTACACTCATACAACTATAATGATAATTTATGTATCCTTAAATAAAATGTATATTTTTGTTAACTGCGTGGCTCCATCATATCCTGAAACCTGTGTCACGCCGCACCACCTTCGTGAGACACATCTACATGGTGACTGTACTGTGTAATACTCGTATTGGTCATCGTATAGTGAGTTTTTTATTTAGTAACAGTATTGTGCAGTTGTATAGTTTTAGTATTGGTAGTATTGGCCTTTGTATACAGTGTTTCGTTCAGTAATAGTATGGAGATATTATTTATTCATTGCATTGTGGTAATATTTGGTCTTGGTAGAGCAGTAGCAATATTGTATGATAACTAAATATGTGTATGTTAGTCAATTTTCTTGAGAGGGGGACATATGCTTTGAGGTTTATGCTCCAATCTCTTAAGAGCCCAGCAATGCCTCTTCTTTAGGGCTCAGTCAGTTGAGCATTGTTTTTGGGTGCGCAAAAAGACCTCTTCTAAAAGAACTAATGGGTTCCTATAGAAGCGCTCACATGAGAGAATGTAGTAGCGCAAAACAGTGCGCACCTAGCAAAGATAGCCAATGTTCTATCTTTGGTGCGCACTGTGCAGGAGTTTCCATTGACTCCTATGGGAGCAGGAGTTAATGGAAATTCCTGAGCTTGGAATAGATTCCCCGCAGCTTACAGCAGGGCATTTAAAAGGTGCTGCCCAGAAGCACATTTTAAATGTCCCACTCTAAACTCCTGTTAGCCTTTAACCATAACAACAGTATCCTGGAATTTATTGTTTCACAAGCAAGAATGCTACCACCCACTCATCACCATCCTATAGACCATGTAAGCATACACAGCGCTCATCAGACACAGAAACAGACAGGACAAATATTTACATTATCTGACTGGAGTCACTCTCTTTCCTTTTCTTCTCAATCTGTCCCAGATCATCATGACAACTTCCAGTGTGCTATGACTTATCTCTTCAAAGTTTGCCTCCCAAATGTTTTCAACTCATTACTTCACCACACTGCTCCTCCCAAATATAATAGATCTTCATGTACTGTGCCCCTTGAAATTAATAGTGTCACACACTGTGCTGCTGTTAGGATTCAAACTCAAAAGACTCCTATACCACAGACACTAGCTGTCTGTGCGGGGTTTATCTGTTGCCGGATGATTTTTATATATAGCCTCAAATGTGTTAAAATCTCAAAATAGGGGTACTTTCCCATCCTCTGCCTTGGCAATCCAGTGCTGAAGTCCTGCGGTCCTCCCCATCTTTGTTGTGGAACACATACCACCTGACTGCTGTAGTCAAGCAGGCCACAGCGGTCAGGTGCCATTCTCCTGGCATCATGGCTACATCATGGACATGTTTCAGATGACATTACATTATCAGGATTTGATCAGTATTTGCCTCCATATATTTTTCTTTCTACTGGGCAAATACTGATCTGTATTTGCCTAATAAAAAAAGAATAGGAATGAACAAAAAAAAAAAAATAGGTCATGTTGTGTTTTTAAAATATGGCAGTGAAAAATACAGCCATGTGAATAGTCCTATTGAATTTATATTAACTCCGTATTATGGTCCAAAAAATATAGAACAAATATGTAGGTGAAATATGCTTGTGTGAAACCAAATTAAGGGCTGTATTCACCTAGACGAGATTTCTGTCCGATTTCTCTCCATGTCCAAGATACAAAACTTCCATGGAAAAATGAGTTGATGCACACAAGTGATTTTGCACTCGAACCAATAGTCCGAGTTTGAAAATTTGCTGTATGTCCTATTTTGGTTCGATTCTCAGATGGGGCGTCCATTTGCCATCTGATGCATGTTGCACTCGGGAATCTGGCCTTACTACTTTAACAATTTCATCCAGCTTATTTTAGCCATTGGACTCCGAACCTGTAAACAGAACTTGACACCCCTGAATAAATTAATACCCCACATGGTGCCCGTTAATACAATAATGCCACACACTGTGAAACCTGAATAAAAATGTCCCTACATTGTGCCACCTAGAATTTATGAAAAAAAATCACCTGCCCTATGCCCCTGAATGAAGGAAATGCCCATGCATATAAGGTGAGATTTATCAATGAAGCCAAGCCAGGAGTAGCCAGAGTGGAGATGCCCAACCTCCCTTTCCTTTAAGTCTACCCTTGAAGAAGAAACAATCACAAGCAGAAGACATTATTGCGCAAAGCCCAGTAAACATGGAATAAATGTACAATGGGCAGTCTTAAAGTGGTTAACCTTTTGGGACTAGTAGTGGCTTTGATGTAATACTTTTCGGGGATCTTCATAATCTTGTCAATGTGTTTCAGTTCTCGGACAGATGGAACATTTACACAATTGCTACATATGATATGATGTTTATGAGACTGTTAATTATTCTATTCAGAGTTTATAGAAGTTTTATTGATCGGAGCTTGAACATCGGCTTTGAAATTACAAATCCCATCTAATTTAAACTGAATGACTCGATGCTCCTTACAGGACAAGGTTAAAGAGATTACATTGGGTTCATGTCAGCAGCATCTGCTGGTAAATGCTGTGAATGTTGATTTAATGTGAAATGTTGTGCCTAGTCTGCTGGAAAGGCTGCTGTTTTTGGCAAGTAGAAGAGTGATGCTATTAATTTGCATTAGTGTGAGGAATGCAGCTGATAGATTTTTATCCTATGAATTTGCATCTGTCATCAACAGTGACATCTACAGCCGTAGTCTTAAAGTGGATCTAGCTTAAAAAATGAAATAACATGAAATTCTTCAAATTAACTTGTATTTCGTAATAATATAGAGGAAGTAGCAAGTGAGAAAACCTCCAGACCTAAACTTCCCTTTTAAAATCCCCTAAACTCTTTCCCTACAAACATATCAGAAAATAAGAGTAAAAATAAGTTAAAAAAAGCAAGATAACAAACAATTTTTTAGGCCCTGTCAACAGCAGGAGCGCCACCTGTCTGTAAATTATCATGCAGACTATTCAGAAAGATAGTAAACTTTTGTCCAGAATAACAAAAAAAAGTCTGTAATTGAGAGAGACTGTACAATAATTATGACACTCATGTCTTCATATCAATATTCTGAGTTATATATACTAGCTTATATGCCTGGTGTGGACCGGGTTTCCACTCAGACAACACATTCCAGGAAGCTACTATGTAAATTTATTGACGTGACAGTAGCTACATATTTGGTCCATTCGTCCGATAATAATATTCAGAAGTTGTTCATAGTCCTTCTGAGGATCATATTGAAAACCTTCCAGCAGCATATTGGAATGCCTTGCCGCCCTTGATGCACTGACTCTGTCTTTCTCTTTTAATATTTGGGCCCCATGCTGTTCCAGGGTCTCTGCAGCCCTCGATGTCCTGGCTCTTTCCCGCTCATTCTTAAGTCAATGGTCATGTTGTATGTTTTTCTCACTCATTTGCAGTAATTTTACTTTTTTTGCTTTTGGCTGGACTTGTCAGTTCGTTTTTCATTTTGTCAGAGGCATTCCAGATCCACCACATGTCAAGATTATATTCACCATGGTTAATCATTAGGGATGAGCGAGTATACTCGCTAAAGCACTACTCGTTCGAGTAATATGCTTTAGACGAGTATCTCCCTGCTCGTCCCTGAAGATTCGGGGGAGAGCGGGGAGGAACGGAGGGGAGATCTCTCTCTCCCGCCCGCTCTCCCCTGCTCCCCGCCGCAACTCACCTGTCAGCTGCGGCGGCTCCCGAATCTTCAGGGACGAGCAGGGAGATACTCGTCTAAGGCACATTACTCGAGCGAGTAGTGCTTTAGCGAGTATACTCGCTCATCCCTATTAATCATAAAGCATCTTACATCAGCATCAGATTTTCACACAAGTCCTAAAAAGTCGATAAAAATCAATCAAAACAAAAATCAAACAAATAAGTTAAAATATTAGACTTGATCATTTATTTATTGAGGAAAATGATCCAATATCACATATCTATGAGCGATAAAAGTATATGAACCTTTTTTTTTAGTATCTGGTGTGACTCCATTATGCAACAATACCTGCCTTTTAACATTTCTGGTAATTGTTGATTAGTCCTGCACATAGGCTTGGAGGAACCTTAAGCCCATTCCACCATATAAAAGGCTCCAACTCTTATGTTGGTTGGTTTCCTCCCATGAACTGCTCATTTCAGCTTTTCCCACAACATATCTATAGGATTAAGGTCCGGACTTTGACTTGGCCATTCCAAAACTTTAACTTGATTCTTAATCCACCATTCTTTTGTAGAATGCCTTGTGTGCTTTGGGTCGTTGTTTGCAATATGACCTTCATTCAGATCTGTGGTACATGCACTTTGATGGAAAATACAGCAAATCAGCATAGGTGTTTCACTGGTAAAACACTTGTATTACTACAGTGCAAGCCTAAGTGGGGCAATGCTCCCGGTAGAACTGGGCCCGTCAAATAGCCAGACTGAAAAATACTGCAGTCAATGTTTTTGATCTGACCAACCACACCAGAAAGAAACTACATCAGATTGCTGGACATACAGTACTGTGTACAAGTTTTAGGCAGGTGTGGAAAAAAGTGCCGCAAAGTAAGAATGCTTTCAAAAATAGAACTGCTATGTGAATGAACAAAAGAGAAATCAAAATCAAATAAAACTTTCGTGTGACCGCCCTTTGTCTTCAAAACAGCGTCAATTCTTGCACACCGCTTTTAAAGGAAGGTTGTTCCAAACATCTTGGAGAACTAACAAAAAGTCAGTCAATGAAGCAAAAAGAAGAGTCAGCAGCACTCACCAAAACGCCACAGCCTGGTGGAGTAGATAGATAGTAGAAGCTTCACCTCAACAGGACCGGATCCTTGGTTCAAAATAGTACTTCAACAATTGTTGTAGAGAGACCGCATCCAACAGCGCATATATAGAAAAATTAAAAACCTTTATTCCCATGCAACAGACGCCAACAGCAACGTTTCAACCCTCGGCGGGTCTTTAAGCAGCTTGATAAAGACCGGCTGAGGGTTGAAACGTCACTGTTGGCATTTGTACGATGGGGAATTAAGGTTTTTCATTTTTCTATATATGCTTGTTGGATGCGGTCTCTCTAAAAGAACTCACAAAAGATCTTCTGTGAATGTAATATACAGTAAAACTAGGGGAAAAAATGGATGGAGTGGAGCAGCCCTGGTGTGGAAAAGTCAGAAGTGAGGAACTTGGGATTTGATAGCAGGGATAGAATGGAGACATCTTTTTTCTTAGGAAGGTGCAGCCCACCTATGAGACGTTTTACCCATAGGGTGAACATGCGGAATCGCACACAAAGAATAAAAATAAAAAAAAATATACGATTTTTTTGGAGGGGTGACTATGGCGTAACCTTCAGACAAAGATGACTGTCATATGTATTAGCCAAAAGAAATCTAAGTTTATTAATAAGACCAGCTTGTAAACACGTTTCGAGGTATGTCAACCTCTTCTTCAGTACTTGCTGGGGGTACACGTCCCTGACTGTGTATATTAGGAAAGGTTCCTTCAGCGTCAAAAGACTTTTTCCTAATATACACTCACATCTTCTTCTTCTTTACACTGCCAATAGTTCTTGGAGCCACTCAGACACCTTCTATGTAAAAATATATTAATTTGCTGCATTTTTCCTACACCAGTATTTTCACATTTATTGTGCCTATGGTTGGAATTTGGGAAATTAAAAAAAAAAATCTGGCACTTATGTTAAATTGAATCTACCGCAAATGTGCAAAATCCACATCACTTGATGTGTAGTTTTTGCTGCAGATGTTTTATATTTTAAAGGATGACATCTGGGGTGTAAATCTAGGACAGTGAGAGAGTGAGAGAGATCTCCCTGAAACAAGCGTGCTCGCTCATCTCTATTTCCAATGCATTCATTCAGATGAGCTGTTTTCAGCAGCGTAAAAACATTGCACTGGGAATAATGAAACATCGGCGACCGAATACGGTGATATATTTTAGACGCTCCGGAAGAAGACAGGTCTTACCCTATCTTTTGCTGAGATACGCTGGAGGCTCCCATAGGCTTCCATGGGAGATTTTTAAAAAAGGAAGGGGGAGGGAGTTTAGCGAAAAGATTACAACTGGCTCTAGTTAAGCAATTGAAGACATTCTGAGGATTTATGTTGACCTAGGAATTTCCACGCTGGAACGTATATTTTCGCTAATACACCACAGCCGCCCATGTGAATTCTTCATCTACACGATTTCTGCCAGCGATGCGGCCAGTGTGAAAACGTATATGCTTGTGTGAATGAGGCCTATAAGCGAATAATCTCTACAGGTTATATTGCCATTGATGTCAAGTATAAAACAAGAAAGAAAAGGAAGGCTCTCCAGAACATTTTTATAGATTTATTAGTCTACGTGATAGGTCTATCACAGCGCTAACCTATATACTATTGTAACTGCCAACTATGTATTTTGCAAAGTGGCCCAGTACAGCTATAAAACATTATTCTCCCCATGCAACTTTTGTGCTCTTTATGGATACCAGAGAGAGAGATGACCTATGTAGCTGCTATGGGACCTCGAAGAGAGAACCCAATTATGGTTGGTCCCATCCCCAGGGATGGTAAAAGTGCATGAAGGATTCCCTTCTCCATAGACACTGCACTACAACTAGCCAGGATGAAAAGCTTGAATTGGAGATGACAACAACATCTATATATATATATGTTTAATCTTGATAAGGCTTGCATTTTCAATCACATTAATGTATTGATATTAAGGCAATTTTGACATTAGCCAGAATAGAAATGGATTACTGTTGTTTGCAGGGAATACACAGGATTTTTTCAAGGGGGTGCTTATATCAAATTAATTATGAAATAACAAATATGGTAATGCTAGGTTTATGGCAAAGAAGGAGTTAATGTTTGTATGTCTGGTGGTTTATGGCAGTAAAGGTATCAGCACCTCTGGTGGTATTGTTCAGCGAGGAAATTAATGCAAAGATCCCTGGTGGTCTGTGACAGTGAAAAGGTTAATGCCCAAATCCTTGTTTTCCTAGGACAGAAGTGTTAAATGTCAGTATATTAGGTGCTCTAGGACAGCGATGTGGTTGATTCTAGTATCGTTGGTGGCATTGGTCAATGACGAAGTTAATGTCTGTATAGCCTTTGGTTTGGGACAATGAAGAGGTTAATGCCAGTATACTGGTTATCTGGGGCACTGAATGGTCTAATGTCAGTATACTAGGTGTTCTAGAGTGGTGAAGCGGTTGATACCAGTATATCAGGTGGTATAGGACAGTGAAAGATTTAAAGGGATTGTCCAGTTGTAAAAACAGTATGAACACACAGGCCTAGTGAACAGCGGATCAGTGGAGGACCTGTGTGATAGACCCCCACTAATCTTATATTGATGACTTATCCTAAGTATAAGCCATCAGTAGCTTACAACTGGACAACCCCTTTAATGTATTGAACCCTGGTGGTCTAGTGTAGTGAAGGGGTTTATGCCAGTATATCTGGTGGTCAAGGGCAGTGAGAGAGTTATAGTCTCAGTGGCTACTTCTAAAATATTAAACCAACCAATTGCTCACCTGACTTATCTCCCCTCCGCCCTGACAATTCATCCTCTCTCCACTCACTTCTGGGTAGTGAGATCACGTGACTTCTGCTGCAACCAATCACCGACAGTATAATTCATCCTACTGAATGACAACAAGCAGATATCTTAAAAGTGATGAGGAATTGACACAAAATATGTTGAAAAATGGTCTAATCTTTCATTTCCCAAAAATAACATTTATTAAGTGAAAAACCCTTTAATTTCCAGTATTCCATTGTTCCCATTGGGTGGGTGGTGCATGCCCCTAGTTGGTGTCATACCGTTTATTAAAGAAGGCATTTAAGGCTCTGGAATGTTGAATGTTCTGTGAAATGTAATTGGCAATGATGAAGCGGCATAATATATCCTGTTATTACCAGTTCAATCTTTAAACTGTGATGAAACAGGAAGTGGGATATGGTATTAGAGGATAGATTTTGGACTTGGCAGTGAAGACCGAGAAGGAATGTAAAGGATTAGGGTGTTTAATGTACTGGAAAGAAGTATATCAGTAGTGACAAGTCTCACAGTGCTTAATTAAACATTTAGGATGAGAGAAGATTCAGACAGAAATGGTTCTGGTTTTGAACTATTAAAGCAAACAAACTATCTGTCAAGACATGTCTTCTTATGGTAGAGTGATTACACGCTCGCAATTTCAGTCATTGCTCACTGACGACAACTCATCTGAAAGTGGTGATTAGCACAGAAAAGTACTCGCCTCATTTTGTAGAGTGAACTGGTGAGGTGTCATTGTTTACCTCAGCTGATGAAGAGATAGACGGCAATTCTCAAATAGATTCAAATATGGAACAGTGAAATATGTGTTAGATATATAATGAGTCTGATGGCGGGAGTCACACCCAGGGGCTAAAAAATAAAGTACTTATATAGAACTAAAGATTTTTTTCTGCCATTTCATGAGAACCATTAATGCTCGTGTAATACTGAGAACTAGTGTTGAGCAAACCGAAAGAGTCAAACCCTGTTTTAGGTAAAAATTTGGCAAAAATTTACCTTGGGTGGTTTGTCTCGGCTGAACCCGCTAAAGCTCTTCTTTTTCCTTCTTCTATTTCTTTGACTTCCTTTAAAAGAAATGGAGTAGGAAACAGTCAGGACAGCGCTCCTCTTTCTGACATCAATATGACCGAAGATCACAGTAAAATAATATATATAAATATACGCCTTACCCGATGCAGGTGGAGAGCGCCCCCCCAAGGTTATGAGGGACCCCCCCACCTAACACCTCCAAGTCCTGGTTAGCACATAGGATCAATCGATGTGTATCCAGACGATCCCAACAGATGAAGAAAATTGAAAAAAATGGTTCCCCAGCTCCCTGTGGGTGCAGGGAGGAGCAAGCCCAAGTTAGTTGTATCCCCTATGATAGGGGCTCAACTCCTAAAATAGGCAGCAGTGAAGTGATGAAGGAAAAAGTAAAGCTTTAGGCGCTGCAAGGGACCATTAGACTCCTAGTTTAGATGGCAGGTATGACCTGCTCAGTTTATTTAAAACATAGATAAAATGAAAAAAGTACAAATATGCAAATATGCAACGCGTTTCGTCGCACCTAATGGCGACTTTTTTAAGTCGCCGTTAGGTGCGACGAAACTGAGCAGGTCATAATGGTCCCTTGCAGCGCCTAAAGCTTTACTTTTTTCTTCATCACTTCACTCCTTTAAAAGAAAGGAAAAAGAAAGAGGGAAAGAGAGGAAGACTAAGGGAAAAAAAGAAGGAAAAATAAGTAGGAGAAGAAAAAAGGAGAAAAAAGGAAAAAGCAGGAGGAAGACGACGATGATGATAAAGAAAAAGAAGGCGGAAGAGGAATGAAGGAAAAGTAGAATGAGGATGAAGGAGGAAATGTAAAGAGGAAAACAATATTTTCCTTCTTTTTCCTTCTCTTTTTTAATTTACTTGGTTTTAAAAACAGCTTCAAAGTACTTAAAAGCCCTCCAAGGTGACCTACGAGTATTATACACGGCTTTTATAGCTCTTAGGCCTCTTTCACACGAGCATTGTGATTTTCGTCCAGCCGCATCACGGTTCAAAATCTCATGAGTGAGAAAAAGCCACTGCTAAATCTTACGTTTTTCTCACTAATTCACACGGCTGGGTGTGGTGTATATACACTGCAGCCCGAAGTCCTTAGTTCAGGAGAAATCTTCAAAAATTCTTCTACTGGCTCAATAGAGCCAGCTGACATAGTGGCTCCCTCCCCCTCCCTTTGCCGGCAGCTCGCGTAAAAGCCTATGGGAACAGCCAGCTGATGGTGGCCAAAAGATAGGGCAAGACATAACCTTTCTGGCCACATCAAAACATCGGCCGGCATATTTGGCTGCCGATGTCCTATCTTCGCCGGCCAGATGTTTTTATGCGGCTAATAATCGGCCATGAGAATAAATGCATTGGAATCCAAAGCTTTATATGGTTGCGATTTCTTTTCACAGCTAAATTAGGAATGTAAAAACACTCGTGTGAATGAGACTTTGAACTAATTTGGGTTGAAACTTTTTGCCGAAATTCAGTGAACTGGTTGAACCAAACTTTTCAAAAGTTCGCTCCTCACTAGAGATGAGCGAGCACCCAAATGCTCGGGTCTGCGTTATTTGAGTCGAGCGTTTCGTAAAATTCGAGAGCTCTACTCGAGTAATGAACCCCATTGACTACAATGGGAGACTCGAGCATTTTTGTTAGTGGAACGCCGGGTGCCGAGCTTTTTTTTTTTTTCTTGGTTCGTGTCTCTTTCTCTCTCTCTCACCCTCCCCCTCCCTCTCCCCCTTCCCCTTGCCCTCCCTGCCAGACCAAAAATTTTTAAATGAAGCGCGCTGCGTTGTGGCAGGGAGGGGCCAAAACAGGCACGTCACAGCGGGGAGGAGCCAAAAGCCTGAATCGTAGCACAAATTCCACAGTATTAACAGTGTAAACCACGTGCAGAATGTTTCTAAAATCTCATACACATGCTGCGGAAAATATCCCTAAGTAATCCACCGCATTTGTGAAATACGCCGCAGATTATAAATCCTCAGCATGTCTATTTCTGCTGCAAATTTCAACTCTTGAAATACAAGAATTAAAATCTGCTGCATTTCTGCAATTCAAAACAAGGTCAAATCCACAGATAAAGATTTGGCCACTGCAAATTTAAAGCATATTTGCTGCAGGTTTTCTGCTGCGGACTTTCAGCAGACTAAGGCTGGATTCACACGAACGTATATTGGTTCGGTTTTCACGCCGACCCGATATACGGTGTCCTCATCTGCAGGGGGGGTGGGCGGAGGATGGAAGAGCCAGGAGCAAGAACTGAGCTCCTGCCCCTTCTCTGCCTCCTCTCCGCCTCTCTGCACTATTTGCAATTAAAAAGGAGGCGGGGCGGGGCTAAGTTCCAAGAATTAGCCCCGCCCCCGCCCCACCTCTCCTCATTGCAAATAGTGCAGAGGGGCGGAGAGGAGGCAGAGAGGGGGAGGGAGCTCAGAGCACTGCTCCTGGCTCTTCCAGGCTCCCCCCCCCCTGCAGAGAGAGACGACATATATCGGCTCAGCGTGAAAACCGAGCCGATATACGGTCGTGTGAATCCAGCCTAAGGCCATGAATTGAGTTTCAATTGTTTTGCAAAAACAAGAGTAAATAGGACTTGTCAGCACTCTAGCCATGTCTGTTTTAGAAAATTGTGTTATTTTCCCTTGTAATAACAATTCTGAAGCATATCTGTATTATGTAACTCCTCCTGGAAATACATGAATACATTTACAACTGGGCGTTACCATTTCCCTTGTGAAATTGCCAGACTTCTACATCCTGTGGCACTGGCCAATCACTGCTGACAGTCTCAGGGTGAAAACCGAGCCGATATACGTTGTGCTCGTGTGCAGGGGGGGAGGATGGAAGAGCCAGAAGCAGGAACTGAGCTCCCGCCCCCTCTCTGCCTCCTCTCCGCCCCTCTGCACTATTTGCAATGGGGAGAGGTGGGACGGGGGCGGGGCTAATTCACACCACTTAGCCCCGCCCTTGCCCCGCCTCTCCCCATTGCAAATAGTGCAGAGGGGCGGAGAGGGGGTGGAGAGGAGGCAGAGAGGGGACGGGAGCTCAGTTCCTGCTCCTGGCTCTTCCATCCTCCCCCCCTGCACACGAGGACAATGTATATCAGCTCGGCGTGAAAACCGAGCCGATATAGGTTCGTGTGAACGCACCCTTAGGCTGTGTAGAAGCACATCTATTGACAAGAAGAATGGTAATGCTGAGTCGTCAATTTATACACACCATTCCAGGAGGAATACATGATGTGGACAAAACGTTTTAGTTATGGCTACGAGAACTAGTAGCTATACTTTATGCTGTAGGCCATTGGAAAGTTTAAAGGCGCACCACCGAGCATGACATGAGCTGCTGGCCAAGAAGTTGTGACCCAACTCTTGAGGTAAGGGGTCATATAAATAATGTGCATATTGTGCCTATTTTGTCAATCCATTTCATCCCGGGAGTCACTTCTTTACACTAACTACCAACATAAGGTAAAGCCCCTACATGGCATAGCTAGAGCGTTCCTATGGGGTTTAATTGCACATCACAAAATGCCCCCTGAAAACCGCATGCGTTTTATCATGGAACACTGTGATTTTGTGACGCAAATGGGGGAAGATTTATAAAACTATCCAAAATGAAAACTGTCTTTGTTGCCCATAGCAACCAATTACATCTCAGGTTTCTTTTAATATTCTGCCCTTGAAAAATGAAAGCCGCTCTGTGATTGGTTGCTATGGGCTACAAAGACAGTTTTCATTTTAAGCTGTAACATAACTGTCACATAGCACGAACTATACTTAATATATAACTTTCCTAACCTTAATAAATCCAAGATACTTAACGAGCATTACTTAAGGAGGAAAAAGAATCCTTACAATTAACGTTCCCCTTTGTCTGGAGGGAGGACGGGATCAAGTACCTGGGGACGGTGATAACAACGGACCTTGATAATCTCTGAGAAAAACTACAGTCCGTTGTTCACAGCCCTAGAGAAGGACCTGGATAGATGGAAGACTCTCCCACGGTCTTGGTTTGGGAGGATAAATACGATTAAAATGAACTCCCTCCCTAGGTTCTTGCACGTCTTTCAAATGGTGCCTATAAAATTAACAGAAGCGTTCCTGTCAGGGATTCGGCATCTGGTAATGAGATTTATCTGGGGTAATCTTAGGCCCAGATGGAACTGGAGGACTCTTAGGGATGGGAGTCCAAAACTTTTCATTGCATCATAGGGCATCCTTGACCAAGTGTGTTTTAGATCTGTTTCATGGGAAAGCATGTAAAAGATGGGTAGAAGCGGAACAAGACTCAGCGTTATTTGGAGGGCAGGGATACATCTAGATTCCGGGCAGGGATAGACACAGAGACTTGGGATTAAATCCCTTCATAGACTATTTACTCAGCGCATGGATTGGTCCTGCCATTAAATCAGGACTAATTTTATCACCGAGCCCGCTCACTCCCTAAGTAGGTAACCCGGACGCACCAGCCTTCTTTAAGGGCATCTCTTTGACAGCTAGGAGGATAGATCCTGTTCCTAAGATACAGGATGTAATAACAGGTACAAGGTTAAAGACCCTACAGGAGATATTAGACGGAGGAGACCCCCCAGCTAAAGCTTGATATCGGCACCTACAATTATGCCACTACATTGGGAGACCAATTATGACCTTCGCGAAGATGTGCATGTCAAACCTGGACATCCCATTGAATGTTTCTTCTCTCTTTAAATCACTATTAGAGATGGATGTATTTGAAAGAAACAGGACATTGGAGTTGACCTGCGAAAGGGAGCTAGGAATAGACTTTGTAGTGGAGTCTTGGGAGAAGGCTTATGTCATGACCCACAAGATGAACATATCTAGCAGAATACAGGAGCTTAATTAAAAAATTCTAACATGACGGTATAAGACCCCGGCGGGGTTGGCCAGGGTATACCCCCAGTATCTGGATCTTAGCTGGAAGTGCCTTTGTGAGCGAGGGACCTTTGTCCACTTATTGTGGTCCTGCACACTAATTCAGCCACTATGGCGAGAGGTGGGAGCTCTGTACGCAGCTATTTGTAAAAACTCACTCAACCTTACCCCTGAAATGGCACTGTTGTCTATCATTCCGGGGTTATTGTCATGAGCAAAAAGCTCCTTATCGGGCTTCTTTATAATAGTCATGAGGCAGATTATCCCTGGGAGATGGAAGTCCACGACTCTCCCTTCAAGACTGATGTGGCTGGAAGCCATGGACAACCTAAAACACATGGAGGAACTTTATGCCAAAGAAGGGATGCAATTTTCTAAATTTTACGATACCTGGGCGGTTTGGCTACAGTTTTGGGCTTCTCCTGAGATGGGTGCATGGTTGATTAATGGCATTGTTGCCCCCTGAACAGACTTGACACTCTTTAGCACTGAAAGCATGCTATGATCCAAAGTTAAAATTGCCTCTGAGGTTTACGGACTGGACAGACTAACCCAGTACCCTTACCCCCCCCCCCTCCCACTCCTCCTTTCCGGAGTCTTTCCCACCTCTTCATAATCTCATTCTATTTCTTTATAAGTTTTAGATACTTCATTTTTCTTCCTAGCCCCCAGATAATGGGATATTCTGCGGCAAATGCAAGGGGGATTATCTTATGTTTTGTTTTGCTATGTTTTATCAGAAAATCTGCACAGGTTGTTGATTAATCTTGAAACATACAGGAGTGAGGCAATGTAGCCTTGTCTTAATTAGATTCTGATTTCTCCTGTGAATGTATTGTTATATTTGATGCAGCTAAAAAAATACTTTTAAACTAGAGATGAGCGAGTATCGTCCTTTTCGAGTACCTGTCTGCTCACCCGCTAAGATTCGGGTGCTGGCGGGGTGAGCGCTGTGTTGTGGGAGTGAGCAAGAGGGATCGGGGGGGAGGGAGAGAGAGAGAGAGATCTCCCCCGCCATTTCTCCCCTGCCCCCCACCGGCACCCTTTGCCGGTGAGCAGGCGGGTACTCGAAAAGGACGATACTCGCTCGAGTATCTGTCCTTAATGAGTACGCCCGCTCATCTCTATTTTGAACCATATCTAACTTCCCTGAAACTTCATGCCAAAATATATAAAAATATCATTCTAGTGTTAGAAGTGATTTAATCCTTGTGTGGTACCAGTTTCAAAGTACAGGACATGAACAAGGTTGGGTTCAAATAGAGCTCATGGTGCCAAATGAAGGTACCATATTAGATTTAACCACCTTAATGCTACAGGACTTAGGTTTTCATCCTGGCTGTGGGGGAGTGGGGGAAGGGGCACGTAACGCCATAGGACAAACTTTCATATTGTGTATGACGGGGGCTCAGAAGTGAACCCGTACCATCCCACCGCCTTCTGCTGCGACAGCAGGGATCATCGAGAACAGTGATCCCTGCTGTTATACCCCTACATGCCTTAATCAATGTACAATGGGTTTTCCCATGGGGAGTGTCCCCGTCTGCCATAGCCTAGGAGCGCTATTGTAAGTGATAAGGCATTGCAGTACAAAAGTACTGCAATGCATTATTATAGCAATCAGAGCTTTTATGGTTCAAGTCCCCTACGAGGACATTAAAAAAATTAAAATAGTGTAGAAAAACATAAATACGCAACCAAAATACGCATACTCCCATGTATTTCCCCAATCCTCTATGTATTTGTGTGCGCAAATGCACAGTATGCTTGCACACACAAAATAATATTGATTTTAGGCGCAGTGAATATGCAGGTTTTCTGTGCATGTCGTGTGCATTTACTCAAGACCATTCATTTTAATGGGATTTTGCAGTGTGCAAACGCTCACAATATGTGATATTACTTATTTTTTAACACAATCACCCATTGCATGAAAAAAAAAATGCTCATATGAATGAACTCTTTGAAATCAATGGGCTCTATTCACTGCGTATTTTATTCACAAAGCAAAAAATATGCCCTGACTGTATTTGTTGTGTACTTCTGTAACATCTTGTTCTTCAATATCTCTGAACCTTGCCTGTACCTGTGCATTAAAACGGGAAGGGGTGGGGGGGAACAACCCGTGGTCCAGGGGGTCACATGCAGCCCATGATGTCCACCCACCAACCCTCTGGACAGGACACACAAATGCTTGTCTGTATGTGGCTGCTCACATATAGTTTCCATGTTGGGGAGCAGTAGTACAGAGATAACAATGGACAAATGGTACACTGTGTAGTCATCTCTGGGTCCCTCATACATCAGCAAAATGGGGTCCCTTGGCACCAGAAAAGAGTATGTCGGTTAGAAGTGGCCATCTGTACACGCAGCTCTCCATTGTAGTCCATGGAATATGTGCAAATCCGGGCTGTTACCACAAATACCCGTCATCTACAATGGACAGAGCCGCCATGTATGGTCTCCTCCTCTTTTGAGTGCGGACACGGGATGGGGGGGGGCTGCATCTTCCCAGTAGATGAGAGTCCTGGGGGTGGAATTGGCAACAGTTAGACATTTATGGCTTATAAATTAGGCTTGCCATTAATGTCTCACGTGTTAATAAACTTCTAAGGGGTAATTACAAAGCAATTTTAACATTGGAGAACTGTCTGACTTTGAGATTGGGAGTATTCTAGCAGAAGTCAATGTACGGATTCACATGTGCGAAGTTTTTAAAATCGTAACATGTCCTGTTCTAATAGAATTTTGGAACCAGAATCGTTCATTCAAGTCAATGGGAGATTTAAATGACATCAATTGGGCCACCTTCCCTTTGACACATGTGAAACAATGGATAATACTCCGATGATACTTACATGTTAAAACTGAACAAAAACGGATTTTTTTTTTTAAAAAAAACAACACAATTTTCTCACAGTGAAATCTGTCAATTTTTTTTTTTACTGACTGAAATTGCATTCGCCCATGTGAGTAAAGCCTAATGTTATATACACATCAGAGGTGTAACTTGAAGCTCCCAGGCCCCGATGCAAAACCTGTAACAGGGCCCCCAACTATAATGCTTTATTCATAGTACTGGGCTCCCTATATGGAGAAGAGAGGCCTTATGGGCCCCCTAAGGCTCCGGGGCCCGGGTGCAACCGCATCCCCTGCATCCTCTATAGTTATGCCCCTGATACACATGTACAAAGAGGAAGTGCAGAAATTTGTGCAACTGAAAAACCCATTCCAAACATGTGAATGGGGTAGTTTCTGAAGCAACTGCCCATAAGCCCCAATGATTCACATCCGGCATCAAGTTAGAGCTCATTCACATCGGCGCTCTTGTTTTCCGTTCAGCTATTACACTGCAGAGGAGCCAAACGGAAGACAATGGTTCTGTTTAAGTTCCCATAGATTACAATGGGAACTGAAGTGCTTCGGTTTAGCTCAGTTTGCCTCCCTTCCATGTGATTCCCACTGTTAAACAGAAATAATGGTGCAGACTGCTGCGCTATTGTTTCCACAAAAAAATGGCAATTAAACAGAGGAGATGTACAATTGTTTTTACATTATAGTCAATGGGTGATGGAAGTGAACAGGAAGGCTTCAATTTGATAACCTTCTGATTTCTTTTTATGGATGCGTTTTTAGATGAGCATTTGCAGAGGGTGTCAAAAGCAAAATGGATTTGTGAAAATGGATGTAAATGAAACGAAACAAAACCGAAACAAACTGATAAAAATGACCCATTTTTGACAGATCTGTTAAAACAACAGAAACTCCTGTTCAGTTTTAAATTCCTTTTGCTATTCAATGTATTTAAAAGACAAGAATGGTCCACTGAAACCGGAAAGCAAAACACGGAACAAGCCTCATAGCCTAAAACATCACTGTTAATGAATGAACCATTGGTCTTTTTTTGGTCATAGGAAATGACCCTGAATAGGTTTTCAGGTAGAACTTTGTTAAAAGTTCAGTCCTGCATGAACACAAACAAAGCTTTTAGCAAAGTTTAGTGATGAGCGAGCATTGCCCTTAGCGAGTACCTGCCCACTCAAAAGAAAAGGTTTGGCTGCCGGCGGTGGGCAGGGAGCGG
This sequence comes from Eleutherodactylus coqui, assembly GCF_035609145.1. NCBI lineage: Eukaryota > Metazoa > Chordata > Amphibia > Anura > Eleutherodactylidae > Eleutherodactylus > Eleutherodactylus coqui. The sequence continues at coordinate 125,936,704 of NC_089846.1, forward strand.
CGGGGGAGAGCGGGGAGGAACGGAGGGAAGATCTCCCTCCCTCCCACCCCCCCCCCCCCCCCGCAACTCACCTGTCAGCCACGCCGAACCTTTTCTCTCGAGCAGGCAGGTACTCGCTAAGGGCAATGCTCGCTCGAGCAATTGCCCTTAGCGAGTATGCTCGCTCATCTCTAGCAAAGTTCTATCTGAAACAGGTTCAAGTGGTCAACAGTAGTCCTGAAGTACTATTCAACACTAGTCCTGAACACTGTTGTATAACACTGCCTAAGGGTGGCTTCACACGAGCGTGTTTTTGGGCGTACATAGGTGCGCACCTACGTATGAGCTTCCAACCAGCGGCGTATTTTTTTGCCGATATGCAGCAGCCCCAAATGTGAACAGCAGAAAATATGCAGCTAAAGTTGAAGACTTGATTGCGGCAATTCTTCATTCATGCAATTTTACGGTATTTACGGGCCAAAGTCAAAACGGATATGGTCATGTGAAAGAGCCCTTAGGAGACTTGGTGCACTTCCAAATCAATTCCAACTAATTAGGAAATAATTTGAAAAAGTTTGTACAACTGGCTGAACCAAACTTTTCAAAAGTTTACTCATCACTAGAGATGAGCGAGCATACTCGCTAAGGACAATTACTCGATTGAGCATTGTCCTTAGCGAGTACCTGCCCGCTTGGAAGAAAAGGTTCGGCTGCCGACGCGGGTGAGAGGTGAGTTGCGGCAGTGAGCAGTGGGGAGCGGGGGGGGGGCGAGAGAAGGAGAGAGAGATCTCTCCTCCGTTCCTCCCCACTCTCCCCCACCGCTCCCTGCTTGCTGCCGACAGCCGAACCTTTTCTTCCGAGCGGGCAGGTACTCGCTATGAGCAATGCTCGATCGAGTAATTGCCCTTAGCGAGTATGCTCGCTCATCTCTACTCATTGCCAATCCTGAAGATACATCCCTTTTATGGTTCGGGTTCTCTAGAAGCACACATGACTTACAGTTCAGATGCGCCAAGAATAATCTCGAGAAATTTGTGTACTGCAATTTATACAATTATATTTAACTACTACCATATTTTCCAGTGTGTAAGGCGACCCCCAACTGTCGACTTATATGCTGGGAATGCGCTGTAGAAAAAAAAAAATCAATACTCACCTCCTGCAGTGCCTGCTGCAGGCTGTCGCTCCCTCTTCCAAGTCGACAGAGCATTGCTTTCTGGGGGCCCCGCCTCCGGAAAGCTAATGCTCTGATTGGCTAACTCAGCGCGGCATCAGCCAATGAAAGCTGGCGCTTCGTTAACCAATCACAGCCATTCAATGATGTCAGGGAGGCGAGTATTTTTCTACAGCGTATTCCTGGCATATAAGACGACCCCCGACTTTGGAAAAGATTCTCCTGGCTTAAAAAGTCATCTTATACGCCAGAAAATACGGTAAATAACTTTACATTTCACCTTTAAATTAAACTTGCATTCAGCCTGAGAAAACCTGACACCTATTAAAATCACATCTACAGTAGGTGAAGTATACAAGCATGCTCTTACCAGAGGAAAAGTACAAGTAGAATTCCAGGTGCTTAACTTATTAGACTTTGGAACTAGTTAAACCGCCAACTTAAAAAAAACAAAACAGATTGTTAATTTCAAATGAAACTTAATATAATACGATGAAACTCTATCACATAGTGAATACTTGATAGCTGAGTCAGCCCATAGCTTGGAACCTTTAATGAGAATCTGAAGGCGCCTGTCAGGGTCATGTGACATCTGAGCAACTATCTTGTCATTCAATATTTTAGAAGTCCCTGGCCACAGGTGTCCGCTGCATGAATTTTAATCACACCTTTGCATGATAGTTGAGTTCTATTTTAATATCAGCCCATTCTAGACATCACAAGGTCTTACACGGTTCATGCAGAGGTGTTGGGTTGAACAGAGCAATGTCAATGTCAGCAATGCCAGAGTTTTCTTATGCCTTTATGGAGCAGAAGAAAAGGTCACTTTATGTTGTAAATGGTTGGAAACTCCCATGTGTGTTCTGCTGTCTGATGCTGTGGTGCATTGTTTGCGTATTTAGACTGAAAACCATTGTAAGGTATTCTAAGTTTAAAAATCAAGCATTTAGGAAAGTCACAATGTGGTTGAGAGGAGAAGCCCTGGTGGATATTCACAGCAGCATAGAGCATTACATTAGGGGCCTTTTAGAGGAGTCGATCATCATTTGAATGAGCGAGGGACGTCATCGCTTGATCGTTCACTCCTACACTCAGTTTAGACAGGCAGATACATCGTTGGCTCGCTGATTTCCCACCCACTGCCCGCCCCTTGTCTGCTTACAACAGTCCCTCCCTCTCTCCGCTCCAGCCTATGAGAGATGCCTGCAAGGGGGTGGGATTTTAGCACACTAGCTCCCACCCTGTCCTGCCCCCTCCCATTGCAGGCAGCCGGCAAGGGGCGGAAAGGGAAAGAGAAGGGGCAGGGAGTTTAGCAATCATGCTGCTAAACTCCCTCCCGCCTCCCTTTTTTGGCAGCTCTCATAGGAGTCTAAGGCAGTGGTTGGCGTGTTTCGGCCGAAGATAGTTCCAGAGCTATCTTTTCTGGCTGCCGTAAAAACATCCGTCCCGAATGCACGCCGTATGCGCTATCTTTGCTGGACAGATGTTTTTGCGCTTCGGGAATACACCCATCTGAACTGATGCATTAGAAACCAATGCTTCAGATGGGCAGCGTATATCGGTAGGCCGTGAAAATGCAGCCGATATACTCTTGTGTTAAAGAGCCCTCAAACTTAACAAAAAAGAGTCGCTCTTGTTTTAGATATCTTTTGACTTATTATAAGGAGAAGCCAGCGGGCAGCATCAATAGGGGGGAGGAGTCATGAATAATAGCAAAAATAACCCAGAAAACACAGCACAAGAAAATAACAGTTTATTTCTGTGGTGTTTTACTTGTGTGCTTTTGGACATGTTTGTTGTTACAAAGGTCCATGAGGGGAGATTTATTCAGACTGATGTTTGAAATGCCGTTCTTCATATAATTTCTGTTGGCACATGATTCACCTAATCTATGAGGGGGCACATGCCTCTTGATATATTAGGTGCATCTCGTCTCCTCCTTCGCCAACGCAGAAATCTGGGAGCTGCTGTACTTTTCTAGTATAATTTCTGACTGTTTCTGGTGAAATTATACATAAATTAGTCGGTCTGAGAAAGGGAGGTGAAAGGGGGGCGAATGACCACACCCCCTCCCAACTAGCCACGCCCCTTTTCTGGAAAGTGGTGAGAGCAGCATAAAAGCAAGAAAAGTCGTAAATCTTGTCTTAAGTGGTGCAACCAATATGTGACTTTTTAAAGCCAGAATTCTGACATAGAAGCCATCAGAAATTCCCCTCGAGTATAAACAATTTTCATGTGAGTGCCATGCGTTTCTAATGCAGGGGACTATGTGGAACAAAAAAAACAGGAAATGCAGAGAAAACGCGTGATAAAAAACACACCTTTTTCACTCACTTGAAAATTGCTTGAAAAAATACTTGTATATAGACACATATACATATACACACACATATACATATACGTATACGTATACAGACTTTTAGAGGACACATTTCGGGCACCATCACTCTTAGAGCTCATGTATCTTAAATCACAATCTGATTTAAAATATCCAAATAAACAAACAGAGTTTTTTTTAGCTTCACTTCATACTTCTATCCAGTTGAGACTATTTAAGAAGTACTATTTGTATATATATTTAGTATTGCGCAAAAGTTTTAGGCAGCTGTAGAAAATATGCTGCAAAGTAATAATACTTAAAAACAAAAATAGAGATGTTAATAGTTTTTTGATCAATTATCAAAATACAAAGTGAATGAACAAAAGAGAAATCTAAATCCAATCACTATTCGGTGTGACCGCCTTCAAAACAGCATCAATTCTTCTTAATTTGCTTGCATAGTTTTTGAAGGAACTCGGCAGGGAGGTTGTTCCAAACATCTTAGAGAAGTAACCTCAGATCTTCTGCGGATGGCGGCTTCCTCAACTTCTTCTGTGTCTTCATGTAATCCTAGACAGAATCAATTACGTTGAGATCAGGGCTCTATGGGGCCATACCATCACTTCCAGGACTCCTTGTTCTTCCTTCACACGAACGTACTGTATATCGGCTCGGTTTTCACGCCGAGCCGATATACGTTGTCCTCATGTGCAGGGGGGGGGGGAGGCTGGAAGAGCCCAGGAGCAGGAACTGAGCTCCCGCCCCCTCTCCGCCCCTCTGCATGATTTGCAATGAGAGGAGGCGGAACGGGGGTGGGGCTAAGTTCCGGGAATTAGCCCCGCCCCGTTCCACCTCTCCCCATTGCAAATAGTGCAGAGGGGTGGAGAGGAGGCAGAGAGGGGGCGGGAGCTGAGTTTCTGCTCCTGGGCTCTTCCAGCCTCCCCCCTGCACATGAGGACAACGTATATCGGCTCGGCGTGAAAACCGAGCCGATATACGTTCGTGTGAATGCACCCTTATGTAGTAGATAGTTCTTAATGACATTAGCTGGATTTTGGGGTTATTGTCCTGTTGTCGAACAAATTTGGAGTCAATCAGATGCCTTCTATTTTTATTTTATTTTTTAAAGTTCTTGCATTGCAGCATTTTTTCCACACCTGCGCAGAACATTTACACCATAATATTATATATTATACATATATGCATATGTAATGGGTGTACAATATAGTGTAACCTCTCCTGCACGGTTCCCATGGTACAGCACAGCCTAGTTCCCATCCGTCACATGTTTCCTAAGCGCTCTCCAAGTGAACAGCTGTAATTGAAAAGCAGGGCACTCTATAGCTTATAGACATAGGTGCAAAGTAAGCCCGGCTGTCTAATTTTCTCCCTATTGCAGGGCAGCCTTGTATTGTCTGTTCTGTGGAGCTAATTTCTTTCTGATCAAAAGAGCCACATCATTGAAGGTAGTAATGACTATTCATTTGTCTGAAACCTCTTTTCTGCGGCTCGCATGCTTTATTTAGAAACTGTTATGCCTTTCCAAAGGAAAAAGCTCATTTGTGCTTTTATAATGTCAATTAACATAGAATATAATTTCATTATTTATCCTATAAAGCCCTTTAGAAACCTAATTTAGGAAGCCTCAGATATTATGATTAACTCTATAAGAGCTCCTAATGCGAAATTAGATTTCTGACGGAGCTCAATGTGTTATATTTTTTATTTAGCGCTAATGAAGGTGTTATTCTAAACTAATTAGGGACACGGATGCAACTATTTTGTGGCAAGTTGAATACATTAGAAATGACGGGGACAAAAGACGTTTTAATTGTAAATAGTATACAATCTAAATAATTCTGTCATCTACGGCGCAGAAGAACACATTCTACAATCATTTAAGATAAATGTGTGTGTATACCCCGTCAATAAATGTGTGCTTATTGAAATAATACATTGTATCTTATGGCTGGATTCATATAATGCAGTTACTGCATGTGGGTTTTATAAAAATCTGAGAACATGTCTTAAAGGAAGGACAAACATGAAGAAGAGCTTTATACTTATCCTATTACCTGAATACAATTTGGATGCCTTAACTGCATTTTAGCACTCTAGTTTTAAGGAAGTGTGCCTACACTAATTAAAAGGGTATTTACTAACTAGGGGGAAAATGTTTGATTGTAGGGGTCTAAGTAATCTTCCCCCCCCCCCCCCCCCCCCCCTCCCCCAATAGCTAGAGCTGCTCAAACTGGAAGACTGCTCCATTCAAACTTTGGTTGCACGGCTGGGGAAGATGAAAGAACATAGTAACATACATAGTAACATAGTTCGTAAGGCCGAATGAAGACAATGTCCATCTAGTCCAGCCTGTCTATCCTCCTGTGTTGTTGATCCAGAGGAAGGCAAAATACCCCAAGAGCAGAAGCCAATTAGCCCTTTTGGGGAAAAAATTCCTTCCCGACTCCCTAATGGCAATCAGACTGTTTCCTGGATCAACCCCTAATAGTTCCTACCTGCCTGTATACCCGGATTAACAAGTAACCTAAGATTTATAACCTATAATATCCTTCCTCTCCAGAAAGACATCTAGTCCCGTCTTAAACTCCTCTATGGATTTTGCCATCCCCACGTCCTCAGGCAGAGAGTTCCACAGTCTCACTGCTCTTACAGTAAAGAACCCCTTTCTGTGTTGGTGATGAAACCTGCTTTCCTCTAGATGTAGCGGATGCCCTCTTGTTACCGTCACAGTCCTGGGTATAAACAGATCCTGGGAGAGATCCTTGTATTGTCCCCTCATGTATTTATACATAGTTATTTGGTCACCCCTTAGCCTTCTTTTTTCTAGAGTAAATAATGGGTCGTCGATTCTAGCAACGTGGGGGGGGGGGGGCGCAGCAGTTGGACTCCCATGAGCTAACATTTATCACCTATCCAGTGAATAAGTGATGAATGTTTTGGCTGCAATACCCCTTTAATTTCTGATTTCTGATCTTTTGATAGAGTAGATCACTCAAGGCTGAAAGCTCTTTCAGCTGACTATTGGCCAAAAATTTCAAACACAGACAACTTCTTTTAAGACAGTAAGGCAGGTTTACTTTTGGGAATCTGCCAGCTTTCTGTGCCAAATTGCGCCAGAAGGCTGTCTTTGCACCACATCTATCAAGTGTTTTTTTAGACACTTTTTATGACTTGCCTGACAAAAAGACCATGGAAAGAGGGTGCGCTCTAAATGTGATATTGTGTACCACAAATTGTCCCAAATTTTGGTGCAATGTTTGGCTTAAATTAAGCCAACTGAGGCTACATTCACACAAGCGTGAATCTCGCGCAAGATGCACAAAATTTGCATGAATATAATTTCTATTGGTTTGTATGGAGTCATACACACAAGAGGTTTTTTTGGCGCATTTAAAGGCTGGTTAGTCTATACCCCATTTACATCGCTCAATATTTGTTCAAAAGATAGGGAGAATGGCTGTTTGAGCGATCATTTTGTATAAGCTGCTAATGGGCACTAATGTCCATTAGCAGCTAATTAGCTTCATTTGTATGTAAATGACCCTCCCTGAGCTGTATGCAGAGAACAGCAGGTGGTCTGTTATCTGCATACAGCCGCTTTGTTCTGAAATTGAACTGCAGCTGAATACAATGTTATCAGCGCTGCCATGGAGAATCATGGCCTGCGCTCCCTGCTATCAGCTCCCTGTCCAAATTATGAATTTTAAACTCAACTAAAAATCATCATTCAGACAAAAAGCAAATGATGGTAGCATTTACATGCAACAATTGTCACTCAAAAGATATCGTCTGAGCGATAATTGTTGCGTGTAAATGGGGCTTAAGTTTTCCCCCTCCAGCTGTTAGATAACATTTGTAAGTCTGTCCTATTAACTGTCATTGGTAAGTTAAAAGAACCGTTTGTTAAATTTCACCTAATAAATGTTAGTTATGGTTGAAAATGTCAATTTTCATCAACTTTAGGCTTCATTCACATGAGCATATATCAGCCACACTTCCACGCCCCGGCCAATATACGCTGCTCATCTGATGCATTGGCTTGCAATGCATCAGCTCAGATGGGCGTATTTCCATGGCGTTCAGGAACTGTCTTTCTGGATGGAATACGGCGGCGGTTGCCATAGACTCCTATAGGAGCCTATGGTAGCTGATGGAGAAGGGAGGCGGAAGGGAGTTTAGCAGCATGTCTGCTAAATTCCCACCCCTTTTCCTCCTTCTCTCCACCTCTTGACAACTGTTTGCAAAGGGAGGGGGGAAGGGGTGTGAGCTGGTTGCTAAGCTCCCATCCTTTCCCGCCCCCTCCAATTGCCGACAGCTGGTGAGGGGGCAGAAAGGGGGAGGCAGTTTAGCAAAGATTAAAACTGTCTCCCCTTGCCTGACGGCGTATATGCGTCGGACCCAGGCCGTCTGAACGGGCACACAAACGGCACATTCGTGCGCCCACTAATGCGATTTTCGGACGTGACACGACCGTCCGAAAATCATCACGCCCGTGTGAAAGAGCCCTTAATATAATGTGCATGGAAACCTTTAACAACCTTTCATATAATTGATCGTCTAGGAATTGTTGAAGTGGTTGTATGACTGCACTCTTATGTGTTTTTTGTCTGGTATCCCAGTTTATTACTCTTACCAGATACAACCTATTATTTAGTTAGATCTCTGTATTGTCCCCTGATATATTTACACATAGTTATTAGGTCGCCCCTCAGCTTATCTTTTTTCTAAACTAACGAACTCCAATTTTGATAGCCTCTCTGGGTATTGTAGTCTACCCAATACGTTTATTAAATTAGTTGTGCGCCTTGGTATCTGCTCAAACTCCGATATGTCCTTCGAGAGTACTGGTGCCCACAACTGCGCACAATATTCCATGTGTGATCTGACCAGTGACTTGCAAAAAGGAGGAACAATGTTCTTGTCATGCGCCCCTAGACCTCTTTTAATGCACCCCAGGGTCCTTCTTATAGCACATCGGCGATCGTTTTCACTTGCTGATTTTATACATTGCGTCTAAAGATAGGCCATGACCTATCTTTTACTGAGAAACACTGGAAGCTCTCATAGGAGCCGAAAAGAAAAAGGGAGGAATGGAGTTTAGCTGCGTCCAACGCTGGGAAAAGAAGACAGCCGGCCCTATTTAAGCATTGGACGTCATTTCCGAGGATTTCTGCTGATCGGGCCATTTCAACGCTGCAGCTTATTTTATGGCCGATACGCTGCAACTGCCCGTGTCAATGACAGAAAATATGCAGCTTAAGATCAGGATTTGATTGCGGCTATTCTTCAGTCATGCAATTTTATGGCGCTACGGGCAACCGTAAAAACGCATACGGTCATATGAAAGAGCCCTTACTTAAAATCTCCTTTTCCAAGTAAGTTTTACCCAGTGGATTGCCATTTAGTGTGTAATGCTGACATGCATTTCCTCCGCCCGTGTGTATAACCTTACATTTATTAGCGTTAAACCTTATTTGCCACTTTTTTGCCCAAATCTCCACCTTATCCAGATCCATTTGCAACCGTATTCTGTCCTCTGTTGTGTTAATTACTTTCCATAGTTTTGTCTCATCTGCAAATATTGATATTTTGTTGTTCAATCTCTCTATGAGGTTTTGCAGTATATCTTCTCTTTAAATTGCTGCTGAGATCTAATGTTACCATGACAGACTATAGCTGAATTCTATATATGTATCATATGTAATGGCTTCATAAAGGACTACATTTCCTAAGGCCATATTCTTTTGCCTGCTAATTACCGAAGGATGCGTGCCATTCATAATAACCTTGAGAGAATCCCTTTCTCTCTCCCACTAATTGCCAAAGCCTGATGTGACATTGCCCAGAACATCTTCACTGTCCCTCAGCACCATGGTTGCACAATACTGGTGGTCTTCTTTACAACACTGATAATTAGAAGCTTGTTTAAGAAAAAAATCCTTACTAACAAGCATCCCAGTCCAGGCAATACCTCCCCTACTGCTGCCCCTATTAGTGTTAGGGGATTACCAGAGGATCAGTTTGTCCCAACCTAATAAACAAATTCCAGGAGAACACCTGAATGACCAGCGTTAAGGAACTTCCTAATTAAGAAATTGGCTGGTTTTCCATAATGAGAACAATCTTAGCTTTGTCAAACTCCATTGAGAGAAGCACAAGGAGCCTGGTGAGCAGGCGAGATTATCGTCAACTCTCCCAAAGCTCTTAGTGTTAAGAGGAATATGTGGCGTAAATCCATTTCTCATTGAGTTAATGAATTTCACAAACAGTAACTGCATCTGGGACCTTTAAAAGTGAGTGTATACCATTAGATGTCCTATAATACACTGGAGAGCTTGTGTCAACCTTGCTCAACACTTGTTCCAGGACATTTCATACATCCTACAACTTCACCTATAGCTGAGGCCAGAGGTGGAACTTGAAGCTCCTGGGCCCCGATGCAAAACCTGTAACTGGGCTCCCAACTATAATGCTTTACTCATAGTACTGGGTTCCCTATATGGAGAAGAGAGGCCTTATGGGCCCCCCAAGGCTCCTGGGTCCGGGTGCAACCGCATCCCCTGCATCCTCTATAGTTACGCCCCTGGCTGAGGCCATATTACAGGTCTGGCTTTATCATTTTCATATGGCAATGACTGTTGTAATGGAATGATACTTACAGTATGTCACAAAGTTGTGTGTCTAACCATACCCCTTGGATGTATACAGTGTATAGATGTATCCTAAATTGAGATTACTGCTGGACATATAGATAACCTTTGGATGCACAGACAATATGTTCATGCCTATGCTACCATGACCTGATGTTTGGCTTTCAAGATTTTTCACTTTCAGGTTTCCTTAGCAAATAACACGATGGTTGATATAAAACATAAAAAAAGGGCTTGGATTCATGTCATTCCGGAAACAACTTTTTAAAAATAAAATTAAATAAAAAATTAGCTTTTTTATATGTCATTTTTGGTCATAGCCAGGTTCTTTTATAGAAACTGTTCTAGGAAATTACGCTGAATAGTGTTGCTCAAAGCTGTTTAAGGGCGAACTTTGCTAAAAGTTCGAATTGGCATGAACCCAAACCAAGCTCTTAGCAAAGTTCTACCCAAAATAGGGTTGTACTGTTCAGTTTGCATAACACTAGTCCTGAACACTAATGTAGAGCACTGTCTAAGGGCTTATTCAGACGACCGTATATTGGCCGGGTATTCACGCCCGGCTGATATATGGTGTCCCTCTCTGCAGGGGGAGGAGGCTGGGAGAGTCGGGAGCAGTGCACTGAGCTCCCGCCCCCTCTCCACCTCCTCTCCGCCCTCGGCACTATTTGCAATGGGAGAGGGCAGAGCTAAGTCCTGAAACGTAGCTCTGTCCTGCCCCCCTCCCCCATTGCAAATAGTACCGAGGGGTGGAGAGGAGGCGGAGAGGGGGCGGGAGCTCAGTGGACTTCCAGCCTCCTCCCCTGGGAGGGATGCCATATATTGGTCGGGCGTGAATACTCGGCCGATATACGGTCGTCTGAATAAGCCCTTAGAGCCATAACAGCCTTGTATAATACTCTTGAGTGTTATACAGAGTTTATATGGATCTCAAACAGTGTTATGTAACAGTTTTAGGGGTTTTGGTAAACTTCCAGTTTAGTTAAGACTAATTCGGACTGAACTGAACTTTTTGCAAAAGTTCGTCAAACTGGCTGAACTAAACGTTTTAAACATTCATTTATCACTGCTCAAAATGTTACATAGAAAAGAACTTATGCTGAAAATTAGTAATTATTACCAAACATTAACATTTTCAGAGACTGAAATTAAAAAGACTTTAAAAGCTGGAGCAAAAATGGTAGAGGACAAACAATCTGGTCCCGTCGTAACAGCCATTACTATCTTAAGCTAGTTCCACACAAGAGCAATACAGTTGCAGATCTCAGCCCAACCTCAGATCTAATGGACAGAACTAGCAGCATCATTGAAGATCAGATGCATGGACCAAGACTTGAGGCTGTAAGATTGGTATGAAGATGCGCACGTTAGGCTTATGTGAAACTAGCCTAAGGACTCATTCACATGAGCGATTTTCATGTCTGTATACTGTCTGTATTTGCAACTAACTGCACACGGACAGTCAATGGGGCTACACAGACATGGACTTAAAAAAAAATAAATCGCAGCATGTGATATTCTGGGCCAAGTTTTCAGATGACAGTCACCCATTCAAGTCAATGGGTGTGCAATAAAGAGGAGTGCTGGTGAAGGACATTCACATGTGATCCATTTTCACTCATCATAGCTAAGCAATTCTAGAAAAAAAAAATTCAGCAATTTCTTTTCTTTTCATTTGAGAAAAAGAAAAAAAAAAGTCACGAGAAGTAAAAAAAATTGACACACAATGCCCACAGATGCAACACACTCATCTGAATAAGCACTTATGGCGCATTCACAGGTGCAAGTAGAACTGTGTACCATATATCCTTCACAGCCATACAGAGAAACATGTAACTTTTCTCTCTGACCCAGAAATACTTTTGAGATTAAGGCCTCGTTCACACGGGTGACAAAGTTGCGCGATTTTGTCGCCTTGCAACAATGCTACAAATCGCATGTATGTGAAGCCCATGCTGTCCTATGGAGTAATTCGCACGTGCCATGTTTTGTAGCCTGCGACATCCCAACACGAAAAACCTTGCAGGTCCCGCAACATGCACGCAAATCATGAGGTTTTGTAGCCCAAGTTTCCCTATGAAGCCTTCCTCTCTGTTGCATCGCACAAAGACGGGATTTTCTTGCAGTTTGATGCAACTTTGACAGTAGGAAAGCCTACTGTCAAAGCTATAACCTAAGCCCTGGGTGCAGAAAAAAAAAGTATACATCACCTTAGAAACGCTGTCATCTCCGGCACGTCTTCTCCCCTGGTCCACGGCACTATTCTCCTTCATCTCTTCTGGCCAGGGATTGAAAATTCCCCGCCTTCTGGAAGCACTGCCTCTGATTGCCTGATGCTTAGCCAATCACAGCCAGCGCCTGCTTCTCCTTAGGGTAAGGAGGGAAGAGGAAAGAAATTACTAGGAAGTCATACTGTAAGTGATACAAAGTGCTCATATAGTGTGCATTTCATATGTGCTGACACAGTTATGCCATCTGTCTATCAGCAGGTAACAGGTAAATGACCCCCAATATGTTTTCCATTAAAGGAATAGACTTATGTAATTACAGTAATTAAAGTGAATGTTAAAATCATAAGTGTTACAGGTGTTACAAGAGAACAGGGAAAAACATTCCAAAAGTGATTTCTACAAATCCGATTAATTCAGGACTGAGGAATTATTCATTACCTGGACTGATGTGGGATTTTATTATATAGGCCAAAAGGCACAGTCATGACATTTTTGCAGTAAGCTTAAGTATCACACTGCGGAAAAATGTTCTCAACTTTACACTCCCTGTTCTGGTTCTGGGACCAACAGTCATCTATTGCAAAGAGCAGAATGTGGAAGTGATAATAGTGCATGATATGAGCTTATAGTCGATACCACAAGAGCATGGGGGCTCAACATGGTTACCCTGGTGGCCAGAACAAGCACTGACATTAGTAGATAATGCATAGAAACAGAGGTGTAACTTGAAGCTCCTGGGCCCCAATGCAAAACCTGTAACAGGGCCCCCAACTATAATGCTTTATTCATAGTACTGGGCTCCCTATATGGAGAAGATGCCTTATGGGCCCGGATGCAACCGCATCCCCTGCATCCCCTATAGTTACGCCAGTGCATAGAAAACTTCACCAATACCCCTAAAAGAAGGAGGAGGAGCAATAGGAAGAGGAGGAGGTCCTCCTGTGGTTCAATTGTTAACAATGTTATCTTGCCACGCTGGGTCCTAGGTTCAAATTAGACCAAGGAGAACATCTACATGGGAGTTCTCCAAAAACATTGTCATAGATGAATACAGAATATGAGCCTCAATGGGTACAGAAAATATAAAAGTGGCACTTAATAATATGTATGCGCTGTATAAATAAAGGCGATCATTATGAAACACAGAGAGAACATACAAACTACATGCAGATTTTGTAGGAGCCAACATTGCAAGTCAATTATGCTAACTGCTGAGCCACAGAAGAACTACCACTACCACACAAAACAGGGCTTGACTAGTTTGGTTCGCTCAACACTACTCCTGAGTCAGCAACGTATTTCTGTACATGTCATAGAATACTCATAATCACAGAGTTGGAAGGGACCTCCAGGGTCATCAGGTCCAACCCCCTGCTCAGTGCAGGATCACTAAATCATCCCAGACAGATGTTTGTCCAGCATTTGTTTGAAAACTTCCATTGAAGGAGAACTCACCACCTCCCATGGTAACCGGTTCCACTCATTGATCACCCTCACTGTCTAATATCTAATTTGTGTCTCCTCCCTTTCAGTTTCATCCCATTGCTTCTAGTCTTTCCTTGTGCAGATGAGAATAGGGCTGATCCCTCTGCACTGTGACAGCTCTTCAGATATTTGTAGACAGCTATTAAGTCTCCTCTCAGCCTTCTTTTTTGCAAGCTAGACATTCCCAGATCCTTTAACCGTTCCTCATAGGACATGATTTGTACTTGTAAGGCAGGTTTAATGCCCGTCAGTTGTGTCCAGTCAGTGTTTTAACACTGGAGCTGGACACAAGTGATGTCATCGTGATGTGCTTTAGGCTCTGGTCCAACAACATCCCTCGTCAGGCATGGCTGGATAGAATAACACTGCGTGAGTCTAGTGTAGGACGTTATCCAGCATCAAAACTTATGTGCCAGATGCTTTGAAATGTCTCATAGAAAACTTTAAGATCACTTCTGGGACCAGTTTTGCATCTCACTACAACGGCGTAGTGGTGCGTCATGGCCATGTATATGAGAAGTCGGCTATAGAAAACAATGGGATCAGTTCTGGCATCAGTTTCCCTCAGGCATTTGGGTGCCATGCTGAGGCTTTATTCACACAAGCGGTTTTTTGCCGCTACGTAGCCACGTTTTCACGCCCGGACGAATATTGCAACCGTCTGCGGCATTGGATTCCAATGTATTCGTTCACATGGGTGATTTTGCGCCACAAACAAATCGCCACGGCATGAAAAAATAGCACATATGCTGCCAATTCCGGCAGGCACTTTTATGCACGACTGGAAAAAGATAGTCCTGGTTCTATCTTTCGACCGGTATACACTGGCGGCTTCCATAGACTCCTATGTGAGCTGAAAAAATAGGGAGGAGGAGGTAGTTAAGCAATGTCCAACGCAAGGAAAAACTCTTTAGGCATTTGAAGTCATTCCGAGGATTTATGCAGAGTGAGGGATTTCCGGGACTGCGGCATATTTTTTTGCTAATACGTCACACCCGGTTGTGTGAATGGATGAAAAAACACTAATTAAGCTTGGGACTTGATCGCGTCTTTTCTTCATTCACGCGATTTTACAGTGTGCAGGCGACCACAAAAAACCGCATACGCCACTGCGAAAAGATAGCGGCTATAGTGCTGTGAAAGTTTGCGTGAAGTAGCCCGTTCACACGATCCGAGGTGCGTGTTGTGTGCTTTCAAGGCTCCCATGGAAAGGTTCCTATGGAAAGCACGCAGCAAAGATAGGACATGTCCTATCTTTGCGCGCACCTCGGAGCCGACATGCGAGTTTGCAGTTGCATGTCCTATCTTTGTCCTATAATTCCTTCGTATGAACGCTTCTATAGGAAACCATTGGTACTATTTAGACGCGATCTCTTCACACATCGCTAATGCGCGTTCGCGTGAAAGAGCCCCAAGGTGTATTTACATGGGTGATATTCATGTGTGATTTCTCTGCGTTACAAGATGCACAGAATTTTTTTGTGAGAAGAGCCGATTATTTTTAATGGGTTGATCCATATGAGCAATTTTTCTCTCTAAGCGATAGTGCAAGAAAAATTGCAGAATCTCCTATTTTTGGGTGATTCTGTTCAAGAATTGCCGATTATTTCTTCTGAGAGCCAAAAAACCATCAATGTACTCGTGTAGAAATGATGCATTTTTTTCTATTTTAACTACTGCAACAACATGATTTTTTTTCACACATGTGAAAAACGTGTGCAAAAAAAAAATATTAAAAATCGCATGTACAGGGATGGGATGCGTTTTTGTCTCAAACGCATGTCAGTCGCAGTGAAGCTCCGGGTGTACAAGTGCGATATCTATCCAATTTCTTCAGACCGATCTCGCACTCACCCATGTAAATTCGGCCTTATTGCCTCCGTCAGCCTGAAGTTTCTCCGTCCCGCACTATTGATGCGAGAGGAAAATCACCCGTGTAAATTAACCCATTGGAAACAATGGTTTAATACATTGCGCAAATTTTGCGTGTCATATAATGCAAATAGCACGATTTTCTCAGCTGTGTAAATATAGCCTAAGGGCTTGTTCACACGAGCGTATATCAGCCGCTGGTTTCATGGCCGACTGATATATGCTATCATCTGAGCTGTCTTTCCCCTTCCCTCCCCCTCGTCGGCTCTCTGGCTCTCTCCTCCCCTCTGGCTGTTTGCAATGGAAGGGGGCGGGACGGGGTGAAGCTAAGCTCTCGCACCCTCCCCTTGTCCTCAGCCAATGGGAGGGGGCAGAATGGGGTTTAGCTCTGCGCCTTCGATTGTAAATAGCCGGAGGGAAGGAGAGAGGCAGAGAGCCAACAAAGGGGAGGGAAGGGGGAAGACAGCTCAGTGTGTAATATTGGTCTGAGTTTCTCGAACCAATATCGCACTTGCCCAAGTATATACACTAGAGATGAGCGAGCGTACTCGCTAAGACAAACTACTCGAGCGAGTATTGCCTTATGCGAGTACCTGCCCGCTCGTCTCAAAAGATTCAGGTGTCGGCGGGGGAGAGCGGTGAGTTGCGGGGTTAGTAGGGAGGAACGGGGGGCAGAGAGTGAGAGAGAGATTTCCCCCCCCCCCCCCCCCCCCCCCGCCCACGTTCCTTCCCGCTCTTCCCCGCCGGCACCCGAATCTTTTGAGACGAGCGGGCAGGTACTCGCATAAGGCACTACTTGCTCGAGTAGTTTGCCTTAGCGAGTACGCTCGCTCATCTCCAATATACACCCTAAGAGCCCTTTCACACGGCCGTAGGCGTTTTTACATGCGCCGCTGGCACTGTAGAAACACATGAACGTTTGGGTGTCTGTTCAGACGGACAAGGCCTGGCGCATATACGCCGAGGCCCCTATGCCGTTGGGATGGGAGAGACAGTTTAGCTATGCTAAACTGTCTCCCCCTTCTCTTCCTGGCTCAGGCTGCTCTCTCCACCCCTACGGCTGTTTGCAATGGGAGGGTGTGGAACGGGGTGGAGCTAGGCTTCCATCCCTTGTCCGCAGCCAGCAAGGGGAGAGGAGCTGACCATTGCTGCCTGGCGTAAAAGTGCCCGGCGCTATATTGGCCGGCCGAGCACTTTTACACCATGGTAATACACCTGTGTGATCTGATGCATTGAAATACAATGCATCAGATGGTAGTGTGTATCGGCTGACCGTGAAAACAGCGGCCGATATACGCTCATATCAATAATCCCTAACGAGAAATAATAAACAGCCAGATATCCAAATATATGGGAATAAGGGTTTGACTGCAGCTGACCTCAAATGGAACAGAGAAGCAGAAATAGTTAACTGAGCCTACCGACAGTGTGAACAGGCTCCCCACGACTAGCAGGTATTTTATACCTTACTTTCACAGGGTAGTAAAAAAAACTTTTTGTGTGTTTTTTTATATTTAGCTCTGACTATAATAAGGCTTTAAAAATATAGGATTGTGATGTAAATTTACAGACAACTTGTTTAACTATTAAAGCTCTCAGCATGATCCTGATTAATCTTACGCCAACTACATACAACCAGTCCTGCTGAGATATGCAGTTCTACAGGCAGCTTCCTTCCTTGTATATACCGCCTACTGAAATACAAGCCCTTATGGACTTTTCATATGGAGAAAGAATAGGCCACACGACACTCTGCAGTTAGACCCGAGGATGTTTGTGTGGAATTCTGCAGATATGGCTGCATCCTATGTGTAATTCCATCCCATGAAAAGGTCCCATACCAAGAACCAGAGCTTGCATTTAGGTCTCATTAGTACGAGTGTTGAGCTATCACGCTGGCCACATCGCCGGTGAAAATCACATGAATGGGGAAAATTTGCTATTCAGATGCGGCTAAACTTAGCGTTTTCTTATCCATTCACACGGCTGGGTGCAGCGTTTATATACGCTGCAGCCCGGAATTCCCTCAGCATAAATCCTTGGAATTACTTCTAATGCCTAAATAAAAGCACCTGTTATGTTTTTGCTGCGTTGGATACCGCTAAACTCCCTCCCCCTCTCTTTTTCAGCAGCTCCCATGAGTCTATGGGAGTTGCCAGCATATATTGGCCAAAAGATAGGGCAAGACCCATCTTTACAAGCTGCGTATGAAATCGGCCGCTGTAGTCAGTCGCTGATGTTCTATCTTTTCAGCAGCAACGTTTTTACGCGCCTAAAAATCGGCTATCTGAACGAATATATTGGAAACCAATTCTTTAGACGCTTAGGATTTTTCATCACAACTAAATTAGCCATGTAAAAACGCTCGTGTGAATAAGGTCTAACATAGCCATTTGTCTCCCTCGCCTCGTTTGTGTGTAAGCGCTCTAATAGCATGGCGAAAAATTTTTAAAATAAATTTAAAAATAAATAAAAATCACATACCGCTTGGGAGAAAATAGAGTGAATGGGCGATTTCAAGCTATTAAGTCTTGAGTTTAATTAGCAGTGAAATTGCCCATTCACATGATAGGGAGCTGTGCGGTGCATGTTATGCAGCTCCCATAGGAGTCTATGGAAACTCCTGCGCAGAACGCACCAAAGATAGGTCAGGTCCTATCTATTCTTGGAGCATGGACCTGAGGGTGCATTCAGACGACAGTATATCGGCTGGGTTTTCACACCGGCCAATATACAGTGTCCCTCTCTGCAGGGGGAGGAGGCTGGAATAGCCGGGAGCAGTGCTCTGAGCTCCCGCCTCCTCTCCGCCCTTCTGCACTATTTGCAATGAGAGGAGGCGGGACAGGGGCGGGGCTGAGTTCCAGGAATTAGCTCTGCTCCCATCCTGCCTCTCCTCATTGAAAATAGTGCAGGGGGGGTGGAGAGGAGGCAGAGAGGGGGCGGGAGCTCAGAGCACTGCTCCCAGCTCTTCCAGCCTCCTCCCCCTGCAGAGAGAGACACCGTATATCGGCTGGGCGTGAAAACCCAGCCGATATACGGTCGTCTGAATGCACCCTTAGATGCAATCTTTGCACATGCATGTTCTATCTTAGGGTGACTACCCACTACTGCTTTTTTTCCCTGCGAAATTTGCAGCTTTTTTTTTTTCTGCAGGCATCTATGGGACTTGTAATGTTAAAATCGCGATCGCGCAAAATCACAATTGATCGCGATTTTAACATTACAAG
The DNA here is from genome assembly GCF_035609145.1 of Eleutherodactylus coqui. Taxonomy (NCBI): domain Eukaryota; kingdom Metazoa; phylum Chordata; class Amphibia; order Anura; family Eleutherodactylidae; genus Eleutherodactylus; species Eleutherodactylus coqui. The sequence continues at coordinate 125,955,663 of NC_089846.1, forward strand.
TCCCATAGTCCCCTGCAGAAAAAAAACGCAGGGTAGTCACCTGTAGGCTGCCTGTCCACAGGCATTGCGGTGTCCCGCGGCAGAGATCCACTGCGGGATATCGCCGTCTGGGAGCAGGAGCCGGCAAACGGATCTCCGCTGTCAGCCTGACAGATAGGCTGACCGTGGAGGACCGCGAAGAATTGCGGCAAATTGCAGCATGCTGCGATTTGCCAGCCACGAGTGAAGAATCGCAACGATTCTCCGCTCGTGGACAGGGCGGTTGCGCTCTCCATAGCAATACTATAGAGAACTTTCACTGCATTCCCCGCGGGGAACACAATTCAAACTCGCCCGTGGACAGGCAGCCTTAAGTGCGAGTTTTATGCGCATCTAACATTCCTTCATGTGAACTTTTTCATAGGAAATGATGGGTTTTATTAGACGCAATCTTTTCACACGCCTGTACTGCGCTAAAACCACGCTCGTGTGAAGGAGCCCTAAAACACTTCATCAAGGAATTAAACACTAATTGCTGTAAGAGCATTTCACCAATAGAGGGCGCAATTGCAACACAGTCAATCCTGAACCAGTTGTAACCATTTGTGGACAGTTTTATTGCGGCTACTGTTCATCCTCCTTTTTATCAAATTAGTAACCTGTTTGCAAAGCCAGGCATTTAACTAATAAGGAGGGTGCAATCATATAATAACTGAATATTGGAAGCCATATACCCTAGAACGGTAAGTGCGAGGAAGAGCTTGCATTTCATGCATCAGTTTTAATTAAACAGGATAATTATGGCTTGCACAATGTTGTTAAAGGACTGCAGTAAAATAGGGATTAAGATATTTAACGTAAATTATGACTATTTACTGACAACTGTAATCTGTATTTAATTATTCTGTATTGTAATGAATTTATGATGCATTCACTTAGATTCTTCCAGGATAGGAATGAAGCCCTTGAGAAATTACCTCTCTGCTTTCTCCGATAATTAATTAATTCATTTCTATTCCAAATTCCCCTTTCTGTCTCTTTCTGAAAACGTCTCTATTAAATATGTTTAATTTGCAGATTAATGGATAAAGAAAATATTCCCCAATTGGACATTTATAATTAATTACAATAATTATAGCACGGGGAGTATTTAGGAAATCAATTTAACGTAATTATTAGAAGTTGTGATACTTTATTAAAATCATTTTAGCTAGTTACATTTTTTGAATTCACCGATTCATTCAATTGGCGGCCGGTAATTCCCATTATATAATTATTATTATATTACTATGATTTTCCATTTGCCATAATACATGCTGCGGTTCTGGGATAAAATTATGTAAATAAAATCTCAATGATGGAAATGATTTATTGCAAACAGATTTTGGAGATGAAACGAGGCACATCTCTATTTTATCCTCCCTTAAGTGCTGCTACAAGGCACTTGTCAGTGATTGACATGGGATGTATTCTTGTGCTAATCTTGGAAGCTGTGTCCTGGTGAATGGGTTTGCCTCTATCCCTGATAAGGCAGGTTCACGTCTATATGGCTGACTGGAGAAATATCTTTAAAAAAAGAGGACTTCAAGAGGGAGTTACCCCTGTATAGTGGTGACAGTACTCTGAGGACACTTTCAACTCTGACCAATAAAATGACAAAAAGTAAAGTGGACTTGAAGGCACACATATTATAGAACCAACTGTCTTATATAAATGTAATCTATGGAAATCTATAGATTAGATACAGCATATAGAAAATGACAGACGATAGAAAATGATAGCTAGATAGCTAGATAGATAGCTAGATAGATAGATAGCTAGATAGATAGCTAGATAGATAATCTATCCATCTCTCACTCATTCTCTATATACTGTGTCCAATCCATAGATTTCCATAGAACACACTACACGTGTACAAGACTGGCTATACTGCACATATATGGACTGCCTGAGCTTCAGGACCCTAATTTTCAGCCCCTTGTAATCTGCGAAAACGACCGCTGCCGAATTATCACTTCTGAGTCCTTTTCTCCTTCCCTTTCTCTACTATTATGACATGCTCAGCTAATTTTATTATTTATTGTGGAAGTATTTAATTGGTGTTTTGTGAAGTGTAAACCCCCAAGGGCTCCTTGTATTGTACTGTCTGCATGCACCTGTAATATCCGTGGGATTTCCTAGTTTCCTGTAATATGTGGTTATTCTCTATTTCTTAGCCGGGGGTCCCAGTGGTGGAACCTATAATAGACTCGTGTTATGTTATTACAAATGATATACAATATAGAGTAGTAAAAATATAAACGAATGTATGGTTTTCGGTAAAGTTGTATTATAATTGATCGGAAAGTTGACACTTAGGTATTTTTATGGAGCTCAGAATTTTTCTTCCCACTGAAAAGTGTTCTATATTTATGCATATCCATATAATAATAATCTTATTACATTCATATTGATTATTACTGCTAATACTTTAATGTAATAACGATATTAACAATTTAGTCGTATGTGTGTTATTCATTAACTTAGTCATTTGGAAAACTGTAATATTTGTACAGTGTTGCGGTTCTTATGTTTTTATGGGATTAACCCCCAGTGCTGAATGTGGGGGCACAGCTGCTTGACATCCTTGTTTGAGATGAACTTTGTTTGGCACAGTACAGCCTGAATGACAAGATGTCAGGATGACCCCCTGTGCTTATAATGTACTGTACAATAATACCAGCGGCTGTTGGCTGCTAACAACCTGTAGCTCTCCAACTAGTACAGAACTCTGTTCCCTGGGAGAATTTGCTGTGATTTGTAGTTCCACAACAAGGGGTGGGGTTTGAAGTGCGCAGCAAATTAGGGTATATTCACAGAGTAGGTTCTTTTCTGAAAAATTGGTCCGATTTTTCATATGATTTTTATACATTTCTGCCATTTCTGCGCAATTTTAACTTTGAATCTGATTTTTACGCACGTTATTGAAAAAACATGATCGGTTCTGCACACTTTTTTTTAAGATGACCATGGTTACATACAATAAACGCAGATCGCAATCACATCGAACAACGGCAATATTTTTTAAATGCAGCCATAGACCTGAATGGGCGATTTCCATCACAAAAAAAATAGGATGTGCTGCAAATTTTTTTTTTCTACTCAAACTGTTCATACAAGTGAAAGAAAAAAAAAAAGAAGTTCGCACATAGGAATAGAACCATTTAAAATAATATGCTTCATTTTCATCTGATTGCTGTCTGATTTTTATGGACAGTTAATTGGATGAAAAAAAATCGTTCACGTGAATATACCCCTAGGGATTCACATGGGCGTTTGCGAATTCAGACCGTTTAAATCGGTCCGAATGTGCAAACGATTTTTCTGTGATATTCATGCGCACTGGCAATTTTAACACACAATTGTATTTTATGTGGTGCGTGTTTTTTGCACGCGCGTATAAAAAAAATTGCATCTTAGTTTTCTTTTATTTTTAATTATGGTTTCCATGGTTACCTGTAGAAAAATCAGGTCATACTTGCATCATGCGAGTGCAATTCGGTTTTATAAGAAGGCATTTATATACAGAGTAGGACACCCTGCAATTCTTTTTGCTTGTAAAAAAGGAAAAAAAAATCCCATGAAAAAAATTTGCACTTTTGAATGTAACCATTTAAAATAATGTGCTTTGTTTCTGTACAATTTTTATGGACAGAAAAATCCTTAATGTGAATATACTCTTATGCAAAAACATTTAAATATTCATCCACCAACTACTTCCCTTTTATAATTATAAGGAATGAGACTGGACTGGGTCTGATAATGATTGGATTACACGTGTCTAATAGCAGGTTTTACTCTAGAGGACCTTTCACACTGGACGGAATATTCCGCAACAGGGTCCCTGAATTCAGTCCCAAAATCCGCATCTTCAGCAGTGCAGATATTAGGGCTGAATATTCCACAAGAGGGCATATTCCACAACAACAATATTCCATCCTGCCTGAAAGGTCTTCTATTGACTTTAGCGATTACTGATAAAATATTGTTTCCAGCCAAAAGATGTTATCACTGGATCCTAAAGTAAAAACAAACAAAACAGCAGCAACAATGTAAATATTTATATTGACTGTTTGTAAATAAATAGTGTACATGTAACGAACATATCACAACACTAACCCGTGATATAGTATAGACAGAGATTATATAATTCTGTTTCAATCCTACTTATTTCCCATTTAAAACTTCTGAGATCCGAGCCCTATTTCGAGTCCCACTCAGCCTGTCTAGCAGGTACTTTGGAGAGAGGGGGCTGGGGGCGGGAGAATATGGCTCTGTGATTGACACTCCTGGCCTCCCCCAAACTTTCTTTTCACTGGCAAAGGCTTAATGTTACCATGGCAAACGGATTCTCCCGCCAGCCCATCCCCCCACCTGCAGCCAGCTGGAAAAAAAAAAACCCAAAGACCTGGGAGGAGGGGTCCACATCCCACAAATTATAGGGAAATTCAAACTTTCCAATGGACACAACTGAGATTCCCAGAAAATGGGGAATTGCAGGCTCAAAAGTATCATTGCCCTGTGTACATGATGAACTGAAACACAAATAAACTTTTTGCTCAGGTTTTCTTCTATTAGGGTGGCTTCTCTGGTAGCATTTTTTTTTTTGGAAAACGCACTTGCAATTTTTGATGCGCTTTTTTGAGCCAAAGCCAGAAGTGGATTAAAAAAGAATGAGAACAATAAAGGAAGGACTTCTACTTCTGGCTGTGGCTCTGCATAAACTGCATGTTTTGCAAAAATTTGTTTTATGTGAAAGCACCCTTGAGGAGAATCCCAAAACTGCTTATGCTCTGTAAATCCCAAACGATTGCATGTTTAAATCACTTACTATTACTGGAGTGTACGGCGAGAGTATTGCTGTATGTGAGATCCACATGTATCTGCCGTCCAGGCAAATTCAGTACACCTGTGTCCCCCTATGAACTCTAAGGACTAGAGTGGAACTTTCTGCTGCCCATATACAAGTACAAAGAGGGTGTAAAACACCACTATATTGACTTTTAAACACAAATCCATTCCCCCTGACACCTGCCAACTTTGCAAATGAATCTTTTTTTGAAGTGTTTTCATAGATAAACCTATTACTACAAGACAGGTGAATAGGTGCAAATAGCTTTCTTTTATATTGTGCTACATAGAAGCCTAATGTGTAAAAAGCTCTGATAAAATAGGTGGGATTGAGCACAACACTGTTTACTCTGCCATTGTAATCCCTGCATATTGATGGAGGGCTGATAGCAGAGGTAATGGTAAGAATTGATGTGTATGTATTTTACACTGAACTCTGCTTGAACAATTAGGATATGTTCACATGTCACTGATTTGCTGCAGATTTCACCCTTTCAGTGGAATTCAAATGGACTGGGTGAAATGTGCTGCAGATCTGCAACAAATTCTGCAGCAAATCAGCAACATGTGCACACACCCTCAGGCTCCATTCACACAGGACAGTTCAGTTGCAATAACCCCCCCCCCCCCCCCCAAAAAAAAAGTGCAGTGATGAAACCATGTGTATATTTGCTATGTTTGTAGTAAAATGTGTCAAATAGCACATGCAGTTTTTGGTGATTTTTTTTATTGCAGCCGAACTGCCCCATATGAATTGAGCCTTAGGGCTCCCTTACATGGGCATATGTACATTTGCGCGCCTCAGTGCAATGTTTTTGTGGAATTCGCAATGATTTTTTTTTGTGTTCATATCAGCGTATTTTATTGTACTTTTTCCGGTCGCAGGGTATATTCATTTGCGCGCAGCAAACAAGACACATTGCCTAAAGTGGCTAATTTGTTCCTGATGTGTTTTTTTTTTTCAGCGGAATTACGCAGTGTTCTACGCATTTTCTTGGGTATTGCTCAAGCATTTGTGCACCCCATTGACTTCTATGGAGACCTTTGGTGTGCAAATGCGCAGAAAAATAGAGCGTGCTGCATTTTTTATACCTGGCCGAAATACGTGCGCAAAATGCAGAAATGTGAACGAATATGTTGAAATCAATGGGTCCTATTTTCTGCATATTGTATGCAAATACACCCATGTGAAGGAGCCCTTAAAAGTATGTGTATTTTATTTATGAATATATATATATATATATATATATATATATATATATATATATATATATATATATAATATACATACACACACTAATGTGCAAAACATTGCATCACATGCTCCATTCAGTGCTTTATAGTAAAAACGATAAGTAAGCAGCATAAAACCTCCATGAACTGTTGCAAATGTGTTTTTAAATTAAATATCATCTTCTTTCCTATTATCTACAACAGTTCTCGACGGTTTTATATAATACACTTGTGCATATCATACACACGCATACTGGGATATGTACAGTATCACAGGATTATGTTACTTTGCAACTATCAAACTTTAGTTTTGTTTAAATGCAATAAATAAGTAGTTTCTAGGATGGTAACTCCCTGGCATTAGCAGCATTAAGTCCTGGACTGATGCCAGCCTGCAATGATTGAGCTTGCAGTTGTTTCACAGAACCCACTGAGATATAAGTGTGACAGTAATAATTTCATAACTTGATTTGGAATAATTGGAGATTAACTGCTTCTACTGTTGGAGTGGGAGGAACCTGACTGGGATGAGTTGTGAGACATGGTAGGAAAGAGTTAACTTGCTCCTGAAATGTGAGAGGGGGGCTGGGCTGTAGGGCTTGCACTTGATTGGCTGGTAGGATCTGATTAAAATGCAGTCACTCAGAAACTCAGCACTTCTTAACTAGGGAAGTTTGTGTCCGGTGATCAGAGAGGCACTGCAGTCTACTTCTTGTCTTCTCCTGCGATCCCCAACTAACTTCTAGCAGCTACCAATGTATAGCATGCTGGATACAGACATCAAGAGCCCTGTGCAGCAAACCAATGCACAAACTGGGGGTCCTGTGACTCCAGGGGGCAAAGGCAATGCGACCACTCCAGACCAGGACCGAGTCAAGCGACCCATGAATGCATTCATGGTATGGTCTAGGGGGCAAAGGAGGAAAATGGCTCAGGAGAACCCTAAGATGCACAACTCTGAAATCAGCAAGCGGCTGGGTGCAGACTGGAAGCTCCTGAGCGATGCAGAGAAGAGACCCTTCATAGACGAGGCTAAAAGGCTGAGAGCTGTCCATATGAAGGAATACCCGGATTACAAGTACAGACCAAGGAGGAAGACCAAGACCCTTCTGAAAAAGGACAAATATTCCCTGCCTGGCAATCTCTTGGCTCCAGGTGTAAGTCCAGTAGCCAGCTCAGTTGGAGTTAGCCAAAGGATAGACACTTACGCCCACATGAATGGTTGGACTAATGGGGCTTACAGCTTAATGCAGGACCAGATTGGGTACACTCAACATCCTGGCATGAACAGCCCTCAAATCCAGCAGATGCACAGGTATGACATGACTGGTCTTCAGTATAGCCCCATGATGTCTTCTGCTCAGACCTACATGAATGCAGCTTCTACCTACAGTATGTCACCAGCGGCTTACAACCAGCAAACCTCTACAGTCATGAGCCTGGGATCCATGGGGTCGGTTGTCAAGTCGGAACCAAGTTCTCCACCACCTGCAATCACTTCTCATACTCAAAGAGCTTGCTTAGGAGACCTGAGAGATATGATCAGCATGTACCTTCCTCCAGGTGGAGATGCAAGTGATCCATCTTCCCTCCAGAACAGCAGATTACACAGTGTCCATCAGCATTACCAAAGTGCAGGGACTGGAGTCAATGGCACTGTACCACTAACGCACATTTAATTAAGACTTTGATTCTCCTAAAGACACTTTGCTTGCCTGACGAGCATCTCGTAATGCAGAAAACTTGAGGACAAGGAATCAAAAGGGTGGTTTGTTTTTGTTTTTTATTTTTATTTTTTGTGTACAAAGTTTGTGCAAACTTTCCCTATAGAGCACAACATGCTGCGTATTTGGGGAGTCCTCTGTATTAGGGTGACCCCTAAATATAAGCTTTTGTTTTTTAAATAAGGATCTTGTATCTTGAGTTCTAGAAGTTGAAATTGGGACTATTAACCATAATCCAATGTTTACATGTTTTTTTTCTTGAGGCGCTCAAGATTTCCTTGAGTTTTATCCAAAACTGTAGATTTTATCATTAACTTTTAGACTTTACAAAAACTGTGCGGGTCGCAAACGCAAGATTATTTTTTTTTCTTTAATTTATAGTAACTTGTATTTTTCTTTTGCTCCTTTGTATAAACTTGTATTTTTTTTTGACTTTGTGTCCTGTTTTACTGTGAATTGTTTAACATATCAACAAAGAGACTAGTTTTGTTTTACTTGGTTTTTACAGACTTTTGAGTTGAGAGTAAAAACACAAATCAATAAATTTTCTAAGAGGAATAACAGAAGACTCTTCTTTACTTCATGCATGTTTTCTTCTGGTAAACTGGGTTTTTATGATTTTTGTGTCCACTTTTTTTTTTCCCCCTTGGACCCATTCATATTATGTTTTTGTAAGTTTGTATTTTGCAAACAGAGACTTCTATAAGATGGCAATCCGCTTTTATCCTTCCTGAATGGGTGTTTCTGTTTTTTTTGTTTTTTTTCGTTTCTTTCCCAGGGTTCAAAATAGACTTTTGGATCCCCCTAAAGGTGTGTTCACACAGTACGGATTTGCTGTGGATTTTGTTGCATGTCTGCAGAAAATTTCCCCCTTTTCAATTTGAATTCAACTAAAAGGCTTTGACGGAAAATCTGCAACAATCCTGTAGCTATTCAGCGATGTGTGAACATACCCTAATAGAACCAGATCTAAAAACCTGCTTGTTCTCAGTTTTCAATTGTGTGCTAATGAGATAAAAACTTCATTAGTTTGCAGCAATTGTACTTTAAAAAAAAAAAAAGTGTATGAGCACTTCTTTTTTTAACCTGTTCTTTTAGGTCCCATACCATTGGGGTAATAGTGTGTGTGTGTGTGTGTATGTATATATATATATATATATATATGTGTATATGTGTATGTATGTGTGTATATATATATATATATATATATATATATATATATATATATATATATATATATATATATATATATATATATATATATATATATTATACTTGAGCTTCCATGAAGTTACTAACACTACTTCTGTATTGCAGTGTGGTATATAGTGGCAACATAATTTCACTTTAAATATCACAATGTGTATAAGTGGGCATCTCAATCTCATGTAGAAGAACCTTATGAATGTACTAAATATCATTAATTCTCTACACTCTATTTTGCTGCATTAATGACCACTGAATTGCAAACTTTTTTTTTTTTTTTTTTGTCGTTTATTCCCTTCCAAGTGAGGCAACAGACAGAATATGTGGTGTTGCTTGAGGAATAAACCACTTTGTATCAGAACTTTTATAGGGTATATAATCAATGTAGGAATTAGACAATCTTATTCCATCTCCTCTCATACTACTAAAACTTGAACTTGTTTTCTCAATGAGGATTTTTTTTTTCTGGCGTTTAAACAAGCTGCTCAGCTTAATGTCAAACTATTAATTTTGTAACAGGGTAGATAGCTCCTAGCTATTAGACACTTTCTAGTATCAGGTGTAGCACACCAAAATAAGGGTGGAAATCTGATGGGACATAGCTTTAAAATATATTCATGTATTAAAAAAAAAAATTAACACATCCTGTTCAAAAATTTAAAAAAAAAATAGTACTAGTAATAAATATTATCCATGGGGGGTATAGTGCAGACCCAGTCCTTGGCCACAGCTGCAGTGACCAGTGGTGATATAAATATGTAGATGGCCTGCCTGAGGTTGCTGGGCACAGCTGGCTTCTCTGGCCCCACCTGCCATCTGTTGCTTAAAGAAGTGTAGTTGTCTTCCCCTTTGAACAAAGCATCTAGAGTTTGTCCTGTTAAGAAAACTGTTATATTTGTATCTATTCACAATGCAAACCTTTATTACAGGGTTAGTAACGTACTACATAACGTGTGCCCAGTATCACACAGGGAACTTACTATTTAGGAGCATCAGAGATATATATGACCTAGTGATAAATGTAGAAATGTACATGGATGTAACTTCAGCGCTGAAACTGATAGCCTGTACTAATTGAATATTTTTCTTAAGACTGTACAAGTGAGAGTAAAATCTAAGAATATAAACCATTAAAGCTAAGTATAATGAGGAGCAATACATGAATTTACAAGGTAAATAAATGAGTGGTCTAGATAAGCCCAGGGGCTTGCAAAGCTAATCTACAAGCAAATGTTCTATGTCTAAGGGCTTATTCACACAGGCGTATTTTTCATCAGTATTTTGTAAGCCAAAACCAGGGGTGGGACGTATATAGAGAAAGTATAATGGAAAGATTTACATTTCTTCCATATTTTGGACCCACTCTTGATTTTGGCTCACAAAATACCGATAATAAATACGCCCGTGTGAATAAGCCCTTAACATGGACACATATTTTTGAACGGAGAATGAATAATAATTCATATACAGAAATGTTGTTTCAAACTTCCCTTGAAGTCTAGGTGAACATGATTCAGTGTGCGGTTTAATGCATCTTTACTAGACAGGTGAAAGCCATATCAAACCTCTGGTCCACAGAAGTGCCAGATTTATTACATAATACAAAACCACAAAGATGTAGAGAAGAATCAAACTATCTTTTTTTTTTTTTTTTTCCCCCTTTAACAATTCCCTGCCCGTTTGGGAGCATATTTAAACCAATATTATTTTTTAGCAAGACTTTTGATTACGGCAAACTGATACTTTCTCATCTATTGTCCCATAGCAACGAGTAGGATTACTGGGCTGAAGCCTTTATACTCACAAAAAAGGTGTCAAATACTTACAAATATGGCTAAGTGATGAAATCGAAATGTTATGAATTACATATTTGCAGTGACTTAATATGTATGAATTTTTCCTTCCCCTTTTATTCATTACAGCCGATTCCCTGTAATCTTATCATGATTTTGGGATACATACCCAATTTATTTAGGACCTACAAAAAAAATTGTGTGGGTGGGATTAATTAAACACTTTAAATTAGTTTTCTGGTGTTTAAAAAAATAAAAAAATAAATAAAGTTGCTAACGAATGTGTGCGCCATATTTGCCTTTTTCCACTTTTCAAAAAGTGGTTAGAAAACTGGAGAGGGTTTAGTGAGCGGGGGTAGGGTCTACTACAGACCAACTGATTTACTATAATTAACACCAGAAACAGTTGTAAATTATAGCACAAATCTATGTCTGATCCTAGGTATAGATTTCAATTGGCGGAGCATGGACATCCAAAAAATGTGCCAATTTTAATAAAAAATCTGCACCTCTTCATACAATTCGTTTAGTATCTTACTCCAATGTCTTAGTAGATCTGCACCGTATCTGCAAAGTTAGCTCCAAAAATAATCAACTTCTATGATGAGATTTGTGAAAATATCCGATGGTTGCACTCGCCTCTGAAATAATAGAATTCGCTGTGGGCAAGTTTTGATCCTCGTTGCCCAAGGGACCTTTTTTGAAGATTTCAAGTACAGATAGAAGAAACCACAATCCACCCTTAAATGAATATGCAAATGAGTATATAGACCTATGAATAAAAGATTGTCAAGCACATATGAATAGTTTAGTATTCTCTGTGTCCTGGAGGAGGAGTTTGTCGGAAACTTTGCCACTACTATTTTCAGTGTTCATGAAACCCGAATGATGTGAGTGTGGTCCTTCTCTTTCCTTGGTAGGATGTTGTTATCGGAGCAACTCCTCTGTATATCATAATGCTTGATCTGCAGGTGCTACAAATATGTCAAATGTAGCCCTAAACAGTTAATCTTACCTATCTAATCTTTGATTTCCGCCCCCCCCCCACTATTTAGCCTTGTTCATGAAAGTCTGAAACCCTGATATTTGAGTACAAGGATTGAAGATACAATAGTAATGTCTGTATGTAAAATATATATATATATATATTCTGTAGGTAAAGGTCCTGTGATCGTATTCATTCCGATCAGATACATCACCTTTCATCAGTTTGTATTAGCTCAAGCAGTCCATATTTGTTTCTCATACACTACCTAGCGCAAGGGCCCTTTTATACGGAGCAATTATTCGAAAAATCGTTGGATTGTGCGAATTTGAACAATAATCATTCAGTGTAAACGCATCCAACAAATTGAATGCCGAATGATAATTCGTTCACTTTTTATTCTTTGTTCATTCTACGCAGGCATAAAAATCCTCATTTGCCCGTTCGTAACTCATTACGTGTAAACGGCAATTGTCCAGCGGTTAACATTCGCTAGTACAGCGCCCCGAATGACCAACAATTTGAGCGAACGAAATTGAAGCTATTTAACTGCCTGCATAAACCGGCTGAACGAATGAACTTTGTCATCGTTCGCTCATTCACTTGTGCAAACCGTTTTTCTCTCTGCATAAAAGGACCCTCTAAAAATTGAACCAGCGTACTGAGAGCGAAGCGCCTGGAAGGTCTTAAGAGTTTCTTGAATTGCAAATTGAGTAATATTTTAGGATCTGTTATACTAGTAGCAGAGGATCAAGCTGAGTGAAAGTATTGCGGTCACTATAAGGGCTGATCCATGGGGGCATATACACACAGCGTAATACGCAGTGAGAAGAACCCATTGTCTCATTGGGTGCATCCACAACTGCGTATTACTCATGCGAGCTTTGGAAAAGAACACAGCATGTCTTATTTTGGTGCGTACCACACAAGCACATGGAAGTCAATGGACTTATATAACTACGCAGTGAATAGACAGGAAACCTGTGTGCTAAGCTAAAAAACATTGGCCTTTTTTTTATTTTTTTTTTATTCCCCCCCCCCCCCCCCCCCACTGGCATAGCTGCTTTCAGAGCAGTATATTTAGAGTCTACATTTGGTGAGTGTTTTGCAGACAGCAGGATGGCGCTAATGTAAATCTATATATCTATCTATATGGGCATATGCTTCATGGCAATTTTTCAAAAATGCAGCACGCGCCCCTTTTTGTCTGTTTTTGGTTAAGAGAAAATAATAGTACACCCACTATATCTTCTAGAAAGGGAGTAACATGGATGTATCCGTACGTCATCCGTATTTCAGTATTATTTGATCTGTATTTGCATTCATTGGTATTATTTTCTATTAGGTTAATATGGATCCGTATTTGCCCAGTACAAAATAAAACCAATGGCCGCAGATATGAAGGCAAAAACAGATCAAACGATGATGAGATACAGATGACATACGGCGGTGATGTCATCCGTCACACATTTATATTACTGATCTCTATTATGATACAAGAGACTCCTGTAAAATTGGACTTAAATGGGTTGTACCAAGATTGAAAGTTAGCCCCTATCCACTAATGCTAATTGGTGGGGGTCTTGCCGTTGAAACAGCTGCTGATCTTGAAAACAGGGGTCCCATTTCTCTTGTCTTCTTCACTTCAGGGTTACTGTACGCCCTGCAGTGAGGAGGAGACTGAATGGAGTTCTGGTCATGCAGGCGCACCGGCACTTCATTCACTTTCTATAGGACTGTTGAGATATCCGAACGACAAGCGCTTGGGTATTTTTGTTGGGCCCCATTGAAATGAATGAGGTGCAGACCGCGCATGCTCAGCCAATGTTCCATTCATTCTGACGTTACTGTGGGGGAAGTAGCGACGCCTGCAGTGACGGGCACAGGGGGGCGCGGTGTCCCCGTTCTTGCGATGGGCGGGGGTCCCAGCAGTGAGCCCCCCCACCAATCTGCAAGTTATCACCTATCCTGTGGATAGGGAATAACTTGGAATCTTGGTACAACCCATTTAAAAGGAAGGTTCAGATGGAAGCCCAAGTTAGAGCCATAGACTACATTGCTTCAATGAGGTCCCCGTTTGAGTGGCTTTCTGTAAGCTTCCGGCACTGCTGCAGGGTAGAATAGCGTGAGAGCCTTGGACAGAGATGAAAGCGTGGTGTGAACACATCCTAGCATATAAAAGGGTTTCTGATCTCTAGGCACAGCCCTGTTTAAAAGATCCAACATACCCAATTCTTCTTTTCCCCAACATTTGCAGTACGGGGACAGTCTAGAATTCTACCCCACATACATTAGTTAGCCAGTTCTGCTGAAGGGTATATGGATGCTTTTAAATCCAGTTGCTTGCATGGATTTAAATGGGTTATCTAGTTCTTTAAAATCAATGGCCTATCCTAATGGCCCTAATTATCATTAGGAATCGCTCAAATTCCCGTTCTTCTGTGGGAATTTGAATGATAATTGTCCCATGTGAATGCCTGCAGCGACTGAATGAGAATTATTCAGCCATTCAGTTTCTCTATGCCGAAAACAGAATGATGAGCCATTCAGTGTAAACAGCAGTTGTTCACTTTTGAACGACTGTCTGCTTATAGTGAATGGATGCAGGCGGGGGGAGAACAGTCCCTGCTCCCCCTCTATTCTGGCAGCGCTGTGAGCGATGCCCGCGATACTCGCTCCTGTGTAATTGCACAGGAGTGAGCATCCCCGGGACGAGTGTCGGGCATCGTTTGCGTGATTTGTCCCTGGCAAATGGACCATTAGGTGATCACTGTATCCCTCTCATTGTTTACCAATCATGGCTCCGTACGTTTAGCAGTGGTTGTGCATTGTACTGCAGTTCACTATGGCTTTGTCTTCCATTCAAGAAACGGATGTCACCAATATACACTAAATGGGGTACTGCTAGGGAAAAGTGAGATGAAAAAAGACCTGGGGGTACTAGTTGACTCTAGGCTTAACTGGAGCAATCAATGCCAGTTAGCTGCTGCAAAGGCAAATAAAGTCTTGGGGTTATTTAAAGAGGTATAGGGGTGAGGGACGAGAACATTATTCTTCCACTATATAAGGAACTTGTCAGGCCTCACATGGAATACTGTGTACAGTATTGAGGGGGTTCAAAGAAGGGCAACTAAATTAATAAGCGGAATGGGAGGACTGGAATACCCAGGCCATCAAAATTGGGATTATTCACCCTGGAAAAAAGATGGTTAAGGGGCGACCAAAGAACTATGTATCAATACATGAGGGGACGATACAAGGATCTCTCCCATGATCTGTTTATACCCAGGACTGCGATGGTAACAAAAGGGCATCCACTACATCTAGGAGGAAAGCAGGTTTCATCACCAACACAGAAGGGGGTTCTTAACTGTGAGAGTAGAAAGACTGTGGAACTCTCTGCCTGAGGACGTGGTGATGGCGAAATCCATAGAGGAGTTTAAAGGGGACTAGATGTCTTTCTAAAATACTATGATATTACAGATTATAGACATTAATTAACCAAAAGGGTTGTTAATCCGGATATCTTCCGAATTGTTGTCAGGAAGGAACTTTTCGTTAATGTTGATCCAAGGAATATTCTGATTGCCATAATGGAGTCGGGAAGGAATTTTTTTCCCCCCAAAATGAGGTAAATTGGCTTCTGCCTCATTGGGGTTTTTTGCCTTCCTCTGGATCAACATGGCGGGGAGGTGGAAACAGGCTGAACTAGATGGACATTGTCTCTGTTTAGGCTAACATACTATGTTACTATGTCATTGGAACTGAACTAAAATACATGGCACAGCAGCTGCCAAAAGTACGGAGCTATGTTTCATAACCAATGAAGGGGGTTTGACAATTGCTGGAGCACCATGACCCCTTCATACAGCTGATTGGGGGAATGCTGAGCATTGGATCCCTGCAGATCCTATACTGATGGCCTATCCTTATGATAGGCCATAGAACCAGATAACCCATTTACAGAGTATCTGCACTTTCACCTTTAGAGCTCTTCTGCGCTATCAGCCATTTTCGGCTCCTTCCGGCAGCTGAAGACGGAGCCAGATAGGCTATATGGGGCTTCATGGACCAACTCTAGCTGCCAGTAGGAGCCGAAAAGGATTGATAGAGAAGAAGCGCTCCGAAGGTGAAAGTGCACATATTCCCTGAGTCTCCAGGCTTTTCAAACTAAATGTCGCGACTCGCGAACATAAAACAATGAAATGATATTTTAGGTGAAGTTAGCAGAAGGGTTCTACTCATTATATATGAGATTTTCTAGGTACACTGATTGTCTCCCAGACAGTGTCCGCCATGCAGCAGGCGCTCGTGTGAATGGCCGAAAATACGCAGCTAAAGTTTGCAACTCGATTATGGCAATTCTTCATCCATGCAATTTTACGATGCGACTGTAAAAACGTATACAGTCGTATAAAAGAGTTTTTCGGACCAATCTCACACCGGTGTGATTACACCCTCATAAGGATAATGATTAGATACAACAAACCAGCAACAAAGAGTGAAAATATTAGTCACATCTGCACTACACATCATATGCAATTAAGCTTTATAATACGGTATGGCTGCTTCTTCACTTAAAGCAACACTCCAGGCAAAACTTTTGCACTGTCTTTTACCTAATAGAGCACCCATGGGGGAGGTGAATGACATAGGGATTCAAATAACATGTACTACCCCCTCAGGCCCTGTACTAAGCATAATGCAATGTATCAGGTCTGCCCGGGGATATGTATTAAAAGACTTCTTGGAATGACTTAAGGGCCTTTTACATGGAACGATTGTTGAGTGCTTAAGTGCCTGACAGTCGTCCAAAAGATAATCCCTCCTCTGCTTTCACACAGGAATTATAATCGCTCACTGAATGAAGGCAGAACGCGCTGGGAATCTCTTCCTACCGCTCGCCTCCATTCAAAATAAACAGGCAGTTGTTCATAGATGAATGACTGCCTGTTCACCCAGGCCGATTATCGTTCATTTTTTATGATTGCATAAAACCAACGATAAGTGAATGATCATTCGTCATGTAAATTGATCATTTTAAGACTCGGTGCACATATATATTTAGGGACGGGCAGTTGTTTTACGCTTGAGTCAGACACAACTGATGATACTTTTTCACACCCTGTAATATTCCACTGTCGAGATCTGCACCAAAGTCGGCAAATCTAAATGTGGATTTTGATGTGGAATGGCTGGCAGAATTAAGCCATTTTCAAATCCCCATCAAACTCAGCATATTAGACCTACGGATTTTGGTGAGGCAAAGAATTCAGCAGCAGCTTGTGTGAAAGCGCCCTTAGGGCTCATTTACATATGACAGAAGTGTCCAGCCAGTTCTTTATCACCTGCTGGACAGAGCAAAGTTGCATGTAGTTTCTGATGGCAAAACTGGAAAAACAGGAAACCATGGGATCAGTTTTACCATCACCTGGTCTGCTGCATCTTTGTCCAGCCAGTACACCAGTCTTCAGAAATGATCCTAAATGTTTGCTCTTGTAAGTCTGTTTTAGGTCTGTATTCTATTTCGTACATTCTGTTAAGTCATTTTGATAACAAAGTCCCGAAGGTATGTAACGGATGGCCCAAGGCAAAGTCCACCTGCCCGGGGTCGGGATCAGCTGATGGATCTTGTAGTCTCTGAGGGGTCAGGGGCTTACCTGAAATTTGGATCTCAGAGTCCTCCAAGGGGAACTTGGCATCCACATCATCTGCACAGCTTTGGCTACTCAAGATCCATCTCTTGGCCATCGTCTTGTCTTCCGATGTTGGTAACTGGTACTCCTTCCGTTTCCCTGACTCGGTCTCCCCGCCATCAGAAGTAACAGAGCCAACATCTATTATTAAAGTTAACGGGTTTATTGCAATTTATGTGGAGCTTGGCTTTCTCCCTGGGTTCTGGAATGGTACGATCAGTGGACCTCAGTGGAACGTCCTTTCTTCACTAACCTAGGCCTTGGTCTTAGCACGTCAGAGACACTCACCGTCTACTTGCAATATCTCTATCCTGAGTCACTCTGCCAGGGAGCGGGTACCACCTTCCAATAAATACCACACCCTGATTGCCAGGGTGATAGGGATCATTTGGCATGTTGCGCCAGCCATGGGTTTTCATTCCCAGTGGGCACCGTACTAAAGAAAATGTTATCAAACTGTATTTTAATAAATAATACACAAAGATGTCCATATGCTATGCAACACGCTCTTACAAGTACACCATACTTTACACTGCGCCGTACCTGCTTCAGGCCCAAATCAGTCAGGGCAATTTGGTGCAGTTTTTGGTGGTGTGTTTTTTTTTTGCAGCCCTTATGATCTACTTTTGGCTTTATATAAAAAGATTTCAAAAACTGCATCAAACTGCTTAATGTGAACTAAGACTTCTAGAGGCTTCTCTGAGTTTTGTTGCTGCTTTAGATTATCTGATCTCAGTCTTTCCTTGTCATACAGTGACACTTATCTCCCATTTAACTCTACCATTATTCAAGAAGGAAAACTGGGCAGGATGATATCCCAGGGGCGGTCATGAAAAAAATGGCCTGCTGGAGACTTTTTCAAGTAGCCAGATCAAAGCTATTATTTGCTATGGACCGGTAATTAGCTAACAGTAGATTGATGGATCTACCTACCTTAGATGGATCTACCTACCTACCTACAATGGAAGTACACCCAAAATAGGCAATTGGAAAGGGTCTGTGTGAAAAATCAATAGTATTGAATTTATAGATCTCATGGATGGGTTTTGTCATATATGTAAAGTAGCTGCTCTGGCAATGACACTTATGCATTTGGGATATAAAACAGGAGAACCAGATGTCGGTTCTCAAATGGACAAGAGGACCACTTCTGTGCTTATTAATGCAGAGTAACTGACCACATGCAGGGTAAGAGCAACCATCTGGAGTCATTTACTGCACACGGCTCCATTATTAATCAAATTATTTATACACTATTTTAGTGACCATGGCTAATGAATACTTTTTACTAAATATTAGTGTCTGCAGAGATTACCAATGTCATGCCAAAGCCATTGACGATGCTAACATTATTAACTAGAATGCACTCACTATCTTGTCACAGGTACTGTAGGCGGAACAAGACCATACAACATGCAAACTAAACACAATGGGGCAGATTTACTAATCCCGTCTAATAGTTAGTGTAAACATAGATTAGACGGTCTACAAATGTGCCAAATGTATCGCATTGGCTTATGGTGCAAGATACATTTGACACATCTTTAGACACTTTTCTCCCCTAACTCTATACCGCCTGTTGGTTGTCACACCTTATTGCGTTTATTCCACGCCCCTTACTCGCTAAGACAAATCCCCCTTTTGGAGCGATCCTACATTATGTGCCAGAAATGCAACAATTTTTGGTGCATTTTACGATAAGGTCTATGCACAAATCACATTAGTTCTGCCTTAACGGATTTACATGACTGCTGTGTTACTCTTCATATGAGAACTATCTTAGTACGAGGTGGCAGCGTTACACTGATGTGAAAGGGGTTAAATCCCCCATGGCAGTTGTCAGAGTGTGACTGTAGATTTATCACAGTGGCTTGAACTTCTTTGTTGAGCTAGAACACTGAGCACAGGCTGTTTTAAAGAGCAGAGCCTTCATGCATAACCTCGGACAGACGTAGACAATCTGGGGCTCCCCAACTGTTCTTGAACTTAGACTTTCTTTGTCTTCATCCAGCTAGTTATAGTGCAACAGAAACTGGTCCACCCATGTTGACTAAACTGGTGCACTGGAGATACTAGCAGTAGTTCCCCGATGATCTTGTATTAACCATAATAACAGGTGATCTTAAACTTTTTGCATCACAATTAGAGATGAGCGAGCGTACTCGGCTCGGGTGTTTTTGAACTCGAGCACCGCTTTTTCCGAGTAACTGACTACTCGGACGAAAAGATTCGGGGGGCGTCAGGGGTGAGTGGGGAGTTGCAGAGGGGAGTGGGGGGGGGGGAGAGGGAGAGCTCCCCCCTGTTCCCCACTGCTACCCCCCTGCTCCACCACGCCGCCCCCCGCCCCCCGGATCTTTTAGTCCTAATAGTGAGTTACTCGGAAAAAGCGGTGCTCGAGTTCAAAAACACCCGAACCGAGTAGGTTCGCTCATCTCTAATCACAATGTATCGGTGGCTTAAGCTCCATTTTTGCTTAGCAGTGCTAGCTTGGTGTTGCATCATTTCTTCTGTAACCTCAATCGAAAGCCTTACTGACACTAGTGAGGCAAAAGAAAAGACTCAGTAGAACACCTCGTAGGGAGTAGAACTCAAGACAAGAGTGGTGTGTAGGTATATCTTGATTGGACCTAAGAAATAGTGTCATCTGGAGCAAAAATAGCATAACGTAGATGTTGCCAACCAAGTACGTTGGTCAACCAAAAGGTTCTATTAGTGATACAAGGTGAGGTAGGAGAAGGTAGAGAACTGAAGCTCTTGCACAACCTCTGGGTAGGTGGTAGCTTGATGAAGAGTGAAAATAATGAATTTAGTAGACTTAAAACTATACTCAATTCCAAACCAGCAGGTAATGCGTTTTGAGGTGTGCAGACCTCTTCATCAGGCTGCAAGAGTCATACTAATAGTCATCTCTTCTTACTTAATAACATGAACATAACTACTGTAAGATCAGAGAGTTTCACAGGTCCAGATAAAAGAGGGGTGGGTAGATAAAGAATACTAAGAGCGCAAAATAGGCTTCATATCTAACATTTCAGTCTACTGATCAATACCCAATGCAACTACATAGTATGGCTAACCATAGATAGGGTTATACTTTTATCTATAGGCACAGTAGGCCTATGGGGGACTTTGCCCGACAAATTCCAATGTTCCCTACCCTTTCTTTGCAGGTATAGTTCTCAATGATTGGAAGATAAGTTCCTTGGTCAGTTTTGCCTCTTTTGTGGTTGACTGTTTTGGCAAGAGTGCTTGCTGCTGTCATGTGGTATCCATTCTTTCATCTGGAAATGGACAAGTTCTGCTAAAACTACCATAATCACACGGAGTTACCAGGCATTGAGTCATATCATTAATGTACCTTAAAGGCATATTGAAAATATTGAAATTGGTGTTACAAAGCTCAATGTTTTCAGGACTCTCGGTGTACCTAGATTACTAAATCATCCTAGTCTATTTTAATATCCCATGGTAGTATACTATATGCCTACATTATAAAGTAAGGAATGGGTGAAACAAATGCCAAAGTAGCTTCATGTTGGCAAATGCTTTGATAGGTAAGCATGTGGATATAATGTAGGCTGCTATTCTCATCATTCAGTCAGTCTAACGATGCAAAGGAGTATATTGTGCGGTGCAAGTTGTTTTACAGTGAAAGACAGTGGCACACATATAGTTAATTTATCTTTTTTTTTTAGGGAAAGTGAAAACAAAAATGTTTGTCTTGACATCATCTGAAAAGGACCTAACTAGAGATGAGCGAGTATACTCGCTAAAGGCAATTGCTCGAGCGAGCATTGCCCTTAGCGACTACCTGCCCGCTCGAGACAAAAGGTTCGGGTGCCGGCGGCGGGCAGGGAGCGGCGGGGGAGAGCGGGGAGGAATGGAACGGAGGAGAGATCTCTCTCTCCCTCTCTCCCCCCGGCTCCCTCCTGCTGACTGCCGCTACTCACCGCTCCCCCATGCCGGCACCCGAACCTTTCCTCTCGAGCGGGCAGGTACTCACTAAAGGCAATGCTCGCTCGAGCAATTGCCTTAAGCGAGTATACTCGCTCATCTCTAGACCTAACCATGTTTGCTTTGACCAATCCCAGGTTTGAGTTGAGTCTCCATTTGTGTGAAAACTGGAGATGAGCGAGCGTACTCACTAAAGCCAACTACTCGAGCGAGTAGTGCCTTATGCGAGTACCTGCCCGCTCGTCTCTAAAGATTCGGGTGCCGGCGGGGGGCGGGGGAGAGCGGGGAGGAACGGGGAGGGGCAGATCTCACTCTCTCCCCCCAGCTCCTCCCTGCTCCCTCCCACAACTCACCGCTCTCCCCTGCCGGCCCCCGAATCTTTAGAGACGAGCGGGCAGGTACTCGCATAAGGCACTACTCGCTCGAGTAATTATCCTTAGCAAGTATGCTCGCTCATCTCTAGTGAAAACGTATTCATTTTAACAGTTATGTTCAGTCAACAATGAAAGAATGACCATCGCCTTTCTCAAATAAACCCAAGTATCTAAAGGCCCTCTTAGATGAGCCAATTGAGCATTTGAATGAGCAAATTACGTTATCACCAGCTCTTTCGCTCGTGCACTCGGTTTACACGGGCAGATACATCGTTGGCTCATTCAAAGGAGAAATCGTTCCGAATCGTCCAGTCTTTCCCATTCGCTGTATAAGTGACTGAGAAGGACTTAATGAGCGCTCGTTAAATCAAATAAGAAATGAATGAGCCAACGATGATGTTTATGCCTGCACAAAATGAATATGTGAGGAATGAACGACTAGCATTCAGTCGTTGGTTTATGTTTAGACTGTAAGATTGCCATTCACTTTTGGGCATTTGAATGATTTTTTTGAACCATGGTCATTCAATCTAAAAGCACCCTCACTTGTCACTGGAGGCCAAAACAAGTAACACATAGCAAAGTATGTGAGGCTGCAGTTTTCATTATGCCATCGCTCATCGTTGTCTTTCTGCGTGCTGACAATGAGCATTATCAGAGATTTACAGCAGGATACAGCTGATACTATTGTTTCAGCTGTATCCCGCTCCCTGATGACAGGCGGGGTATGAAGAACAGAGCGGTCCAGCTCTGTTCTCCATACCCGACACGGAGTGCTCGGCTGTATAACAGCCAGGCGCTCCGTGCAGAAAACAGCTGGATGCAGAAGACAAGCGGGGACACCTTGCTTGTCTTCTGCATCCTCCACTCAGAGCACTTGGTTGTATAAGAGCCGGGCACTCGGAGCAGGGAACAGCTGGATGCAGAAGGCAAGCGGAGACACCCCGCTTGTCTTCTGCATCCACTGCTGGGAGCACTCGGCTGTATGACAGCCGGACGCTTCTAGCGGGGAACAGCTGGATGCAGAGAACAAGCGGCCTCCAACTTCTCCTCTGCATCCTCCGCTGGGAGCACTCTGCTGTATGACAGCAGGGCGCTCCTAGCAGGAAACAGCTGGATGCAGAAAACAAGCGGCTCCCGCAGGTTCTCTGCATCCTCCGGAGCGCAAGGTGATCGCTCAACCTTTGAGCGATCATCTTGCGATGTAAATGACACAACAATTATCGCTCAAAAGACATCTTTTGAGCGATAATCATTGTGTCTAAATTGGTCTTAAGGCATATGGGGGCTTTTGAAATATTCCCCGACGAGATATGTCAAAGCAAGAAGAATGTGACAAATTTCAAAATTTCCATGTCTTTTGCCCAACTGGATGATGAGCCACCACAAAAAGTATCTGGCGTTGACTTCTAGCCCTGTTTCCATTGATATAAACATGCATAATACCCTGTTTCCCTGAAAATAAGACATAGCATGATTTTCCAGAGTTTTTGAGGATGCAAAAAAGTCAATTTACATAGTGTCCAGGCAGCTATACATGTAAAAAAGTTAAACCTTTTTGAACAAAAATTAATATAAGACACTGTCTTATTTTTGGGGAAACACGGTAGGTTGAGGCAATAACTCTTATTTAGGGGGAGGAAATCAGAGACTTGGCTATCTTATATGTATAGCTGGCTTTGGCACCTTATGAAGTCAAGAGCAGTAGCTGAGGTCATTAGG
This sequence comes from Eleutherodactylus coqui, assembly GCF_035609145.1. Classification (NCBI taxonomy): domain Eukaryota; kingdom Metazoa; phylum Chordata; class Amphibia; order Anura; family Eleutherodactylidae; genus Eleutherodactylus; species Eleutherodactylus coqui. Next base: position 125,979,219 of record NC_089846.1, read on the forward strand.
TCTTCGGCAGGGGCGTAACTATAGAGGATGCAGGGGATGCGGTTGCACCCGGGCCCAGGAGCCTTAGGGGGGCCCATAAGGCCTCTCTTCTCCATATAGGGAGCCCAGTACTATGAATAAAGCATTATAGCTGGGGGCCCCGTTCCAGGTTTTGCATTGGGGCCCAGGAGCTTCAAGTTACACCTCTGGTCTTTGGGTACCATACAAGCGTTGAGTTGTACACTGCACCCAAGTGTATGTGGTACTCCTCTACCACCGTATGTTTCCATGATCATAGGGAGGCATACAGATTTGACTGTCAATGTTATTTCTAAAGAATCTGCAAAAACAGTAGAACTAATAATGATTACATAATAATGCGGTATATTTAAGACGTAACCCCAGGTCCTTCCAAGTGTGAGATGTCTCTGCGTATTCAGTACTAGTCATTAATTAATTTGACTTACATGTTGATATTTCATACATATTCTGCCATTTTCTTCTCATTTTGTAAATGACTAAGGACGTTTCAGAAGAAGAATTAATGTACTTTCAATTTATTTAAAAATAGGATCTTAATTGAACAGCTCTTCATAGTGCTCTCCAAACAACTGTTATACAAGCGGGATAATGACCTGTATTTACCCAGCGCATTTAAAATCTCGCAGTCAATTATAAAGCAGAGACATTCATTATGTCACTTTTAAGCTGGGATTCGGGCAGTGCATTTGTGTGCTCTGGCTTTACTGGGAGGCCCCATCCAGGGAAGAGTGAGGGTGTTCCATGGGAGAAAAGGCTATTGTTGTTATTTCTGCTCAATTATAGCTGAATTTGATTAGGACCAGTAATTCCAAGTGATCTTGTTTCTGTTGATAGCGAAGGCTGGAATAGAGCCGGTGACCTTAGATAACCAACAACCACATATCCGAGAGGGAAACTTACTTTGGCGTTAGAGCGTTCCTCTCCATAAAACACTGGATACTGTATAATATGGAGGGGGGTAATTTAATGTGTGAGCATTTACACTAACGAGGTCATCTTCAACATATAAGCATGCAATATCGACTGTACCTAGCCTAGTGTTAAAGGCATTGTCCAGCTTCTAGAAGAAAAACTATGCCAGTTGCATACCTATTAAAATAACAGAACTTCCAGTAGTAGTTTGCTTAGTGCTTTCCCCTATGGTCTGGTAGTCGTACCCAAGCAGTTGCTGCTTACATTGCATGGTGTGCTCTATAGGCACGTGACAGCTGCACCCAATTACTGGTCATGGCTGTCATGCTCTATACATACTGCTATCCCTCTTGTGGCCAGTAGTTGGCTGCAGCAGTCACATACCTACTATATACAGCCCATCGGCATTGCTGCATTGGAAAGCAATATAGGTTGGAGACCAGTGCACCATAGGTGATGGCGTGGCAGAGGATTTGGCAGGTGAGTATTGACATTTTAGATATTTATTCATCAATCCAGCTGGTAGATTTTGTTCTTTAAAGGTTATTTTCACTTTTTGAGGTGCATTATATGAAAATTAAATCAACCTGAAAATGTCAGGCCATAATAGGACTAGAGATGAGCGAGCACGCTCGGTTAAGGCAGATACTTGAGCGAACATTGCTCTTCTCGAGTAACTGAATAAAGGTCCGAGCAAATGCGGTGGGGCAGCGGGGGGGGGGGGGGGAGGGAGAGAAATCTTTCTTCCCCCCACTCCACCCCGCAACCCCCTCCCCCGCTCACCCCCGCCACCCCCCCGCGCATTTGCTTTGACAAGTATTCAGTTACTTGAGAAGAGCAATGCTCACTCGACTATCTGCCTTAACTGAGCGTGCTCACTCATCTCTAACTAGGACATATCGACAGGCGTTATATTAATTTTTATTTTTTATTGGCATTTAGTTATAACATAACAATGAGAATAATAGAAATAATGGTAAATTGCATTACAATATGGAAGCCGCGTGAGCTTATACATAAAGCTGTAAGTTCCTAGTGGTTGGAGCTTCCTGTTACCTATATTCCATTGGCAGAACATAGATTTACAATAAAATTACAAGACATGAACTGGAGGAAGGAAAAAGAAAGAAAAAAGGGGGACATATTCATATACCTTACATAACGTCTTAAATGTATCTCAAACATCCAAAAACTTAACTTTGGACCCAGGACTCTCCACTCTCCTTTAGATGTGGACCATATTCAAAATATAGAATTCCTCATAGTTTAGCCATCCAGTTTAAACCTCCTTAGCTGGCCGGCATTTTCCAAGGTATATTGATTTTTAAAGGGGTTGTCCAGTATTAAAAAAAATATGCCTGCTTTCTTCCAAAAACAGCAGCAGACCTGTTCACAGGCTATTTGTGGTACTGCCGCTCAGCCTCATTCACTTAGAATATAACCACACTTTATGTATTTTTTTTCTCTAAAATGCGCAGAATAGGTGATTCTGAACATTTTTGTAATGTGTTTGATCGGTCTATTCTGTACATTTTTATTCTGCTAAGCAGCTAAGAGAAGACCTTGCTGAGAAATGTGTCTTCAGCTAACTAATTGCATAGCTGAAGAGAGAGCCGAGGTCCGTGCTGTGCCTGCACTGTCATCTCTAGAGCAGGCACAGCAGCTTACATGGAATAGTATATTAATAAAATATCTGCCTCTTGTTTTATTGATTTCTATGTAGATTTCCCCCATAGTGTTATATATTGCACCATGATTTTTTTTTCACACAGACCAAGGGTTCGTTTGAAAAAACTAGAATTCCACGGACAGCACATGACCCACAAATACAGTAGTGTGTATCAGGCCTAAGAGATACTATGCCTTCCTACAGACCCCGAGTAGGATCCTACACAGCATTATCTCATGTTCTCACAGCTCTCTGTTATTCCACCTAAATAATCTCATTTGTAGATAGCATTGGATCTGGAAGAGGAAGTATTAAGAAAAAGAGCAGGGTACACAAACAACTCATCCTTACACGTAATCACTGTATGGAAGAAATAGGCCAAGGGAACCCAAAGCATCTCTACATGGGATTACTGTTGGTTGATGTTATTTTTGGGTTTACATTTTTGCCTGAAGTTCCACTTTAACAATTGAATATCAACAGTCAGATCCAATGATTGGCCAAGCAGTCAATGCAATGCGCTTCACAATATTGTAGATGTGGTAACTGTACCTCTAGTGAACATGATGTGGGGGAAAGTTATTATTTAAACCAATTATAACATTGAAATAAGTAAGTGATTACAATATCAGTGCAGAAGGATCATTTATTTTGTGGAAAACTGAACACTTGAAGAGAGGCTCTAGTACCCTGTTGTATCGCCTCTAGCTTGGCTACAAGATGTGATACAGTTGGGCATGGAGGCTCTTGTACCCTGTTGTACCACCTCTAGCTTGATTACAATATGTGATACAGTTGGGCATGGAGGCTCTAGTATCCTTTTGTACCTCCTCTAGCTTGGATACAATATGTGATACAGTTGGACATGGAGGCTCTAGTACCCTGCTGTACCTCCCCGAGCTTGGCTACAAGATGTGATACGGGAGGCATGGAGGCTATAGTACCCTGCTGTACCACCTCTAGCTTGGCTACAAGATGTGATACAGTTGGGCATGGAAGCTCTAGTACCCTGTTGTACCACCTCTAGCTTGGATACAAGATGTGATACAGTTGGGCATGGAGGCTCTAGTACCCTGTTGTACTGCCTGTAGCTTGGCTACAAGATATGATACAGTTGGGCATGGAGGTTCTAGTATCCTTTTGTACCGCCTCTAGCTTGGCTACAAGATGTGATACGGGAAGGCATTGAGTCTCTAGTACACTATTATACCGCCTCTAGCTTGGCTACAAGATGTGATATGGGAAGGCATTGAGTCTCTAGCACCCTGTTGTATTGCCTCTAGCTTGAATACAAGATGTGATGCATGGAGCATGTAGGCTCTAGTACCCTGTTGTACCGCCTCTAGCTTGGATACAAGATGTGATACAGGCATGGAGGCCTGTTGTACCCCCTCTAGCTTGGATACAAGATGTGATACGGTCAGGCATGGAGGCTTTAGTACCATGTTGTACTGCCTCTAGCTTGGGTACAAGATGTGATACGGGAAGACATTGAGGCTCTAGCACCCTGATGGGATGCCTCTAGCTTGCATGTAATATATGATACGGGCGGGCATGAAGGCTCTAGTACCCTGTTGTACTGCCTCTAGCTTGCAAGATGTGATACAGGTGGGTATGGAGGCATACAGCTTCAGTATGGTATCCTGCAACATATTGGTTCATATTTGCTGTAATTGAGCCTCTAGATCATGAAAACTTGGATGCTGTCAAAGTTGGTGTCCCAAATGTTCCTATACATGTTAAATTGGCAATAAATCTGGTGACTGGGCAGGCTATGGAAGTGTAACAATGTTGTGGAGGTATTCCTGTGACACCCTTGTGTGGGCGGCAGAGCATTATCCTGCTGGAAGCCACCATGAGAGGCAACACAGGTGGCTGCAGGATGTCCCAAACATATTGCTGACCATCATACCATTACTAGGAGTGGCTGACTGTTGTATGAGATGGCCCCCTAGACCATCACACCAGCAGTAGAGGCAATGCACTTCTCCACAGCGAAGGCAGGATTGAGGCGCTCACTTCTAGGCTTCAAGACATGAACACGGCTGCTTTCAGCGATCAAAGAAAACCTGGATTCGGCACTGAAAACAACCCGGTTCCATTCCTTGGCAGTCCAGTTCCATCATGCACGACACCTACAGAGGTGACAGTGGGTGTCAAAGACAGTACATGTAATGAGCACAATGAGACCCAGTGGCGTAACTATAGGGGATGCAGGGAATGCGGTTGCACCCAGGCCCAGACGTCTTAGGGGGCCCATAAGGCCTATCTTCTCCATATAGGGTGCCCAGTACTATGAATAAAGCATTATATTTGGGGGCCCCATTACAGATTTTGCATTGGGGCCCAGGAGCTTCAAGTTACACCTCTGATGAGACCAAATGTCCTTCAGCCAGGCACCTGGAAATGGTTCTGACAGGCACAGGGGCCTGTAACGATGGTGCCACCTGTCCATGGCTGACGGACAATGAGACAGTTGGAACTGCTCTTGCTTATCAGATGATCAGACGATCCACTGTACTGGTGGTCTGTTGAGGGCATCCTGTGCCCAATCACCTTGTGTGTGTCCTCCCACATCCACTGGTCCCAACACCTACTAACAATCTGGTCAGAACAACTTAGGTGGTGGACAATTCTTCAATATGACTATCCAGCTTCTTGCATTCCAATAATATGTCCCCTCTCAAACTCTGTTAAATGGGCAAAATCCAGGGGCGTAACTATAGGGGATGCAGGGGATGCGGTTGCACCCGGGCCCAGGAGCCTTAGAGGGCCCATAAGGCCTCTCTTCTCTATATTAGAAGCCCAGTACTATGAATAAAGCATTATAGTTGGGGGCCCTGTTACAGATTTTGCATTGGGGCCCAGAAGCTTCAAGTTACGCCTCTGGCAAAATCTCTTTGTGTTGTAGAAGCATCTAGTGGTCAACAAGCTCTACACACAAGTGCATGATAGGAAATCTACAGGTATGCTTCATATGTGAACATATCCTAACAGTAGCACAGATGATTTCAGCGCTAATTGCATGCTAGGATCCTTTTGTAAGCAGCATTCAGAAGACACCTAGACAACCTAGATCCAAGCCGAACAGAAGCAAAGACTTGGGGTTAGGAATGAAGGCTGGGACTCCTGCTTGTTTAGGGTTTCTGTTCTATGGCTAGCAGGAGGTAAAGATAGCATGTGGTTAATCCTCAGTAGGGGTCCGGCACAGCCTGATAACCCCCTGCCTTTTACAAATTACACTGGAAACCTGTTCTGTGTATACACATCAACATGTTGCACCTGTTGCCCCCATTGTGAGAGTTAGGCTGGATACACAGGGGAATATGCGTATTTGAACGCACATTTGTAGTGCCTTTTTGCACATTGGTGGTTGTGTATTTGCACATGCAACTTTTTTTCCCCCCCATACTTTGTGTAGAGGCAAATCGTGCACATCTGTGTGCAAAAAAACTGCAGCCAGGATCTCGTACAGTGAAATGGCTAATTAGCCCACTTAGTTTCATATGTTCTATTTCCCTGTGCAGATGCGCAGCAAAATGGAGCGTGCTGTGTATTATTTTGTGAGATGGTATTTTACATGCATAATAAGCGAACTATTCCATTGAGGTCAATGGATTCTATTCACTGCGTATTGCATGCGCAAATTTTGCACATGTACATACAGTTGTGTGAATTTGGGTTTTTGCTCTCTTTTACACAAACTAGATTAAATACATATATGTATTTATGCATGACCCCCCCTCTCAATTTGAGTGTACAAAAAAAAGCAAAAAGAGGCTAATTTATATGGTCGTAAATAGAGATGAGCGAACCTACTCGTTTCGAGTAATTACTCGATCGAGCACCACGATTTTCGAGTACTTCGGTACTTGGGTGAAAAGATTCGGGGGGCGGGGGGAGGCATGGCGGAGCGGGGGGTAGCAGCGGGGAACAGGGGGGAACCCTCTCCCTCCCCCCCCCCCGCTCACCCACGGCACCCCCCGAATCTTTCCGCCCGAGTACGGAAGTACTCGAAAATCGCGGTGCTCGGGCGAAAAAGGGGCGTGGCCGAGTAGGTTCGCTCATCTCTAGTCGTAAACAAAAAAATAACACCACATATGAAATGTTTAATTGTTTAAAGAAAGGGATTGTCCAGGGCTTTGGCTGTTTCTTCTATTGATGACCTATCACTGACATCAATAGATGATCGATGGGGTCCAACACTTGGGATCTCCTCCACCAATCAGATGATTCCCAATGCTGCTATTACTGTGTTTCCCCGAAAATAAGACAGTGTCTTATATTCATTTTTGTTCAAAAAGGTTTAACTTTTTTACATGTATAGCTGCCTGGACACTATTTAAATTGACTTTTTAAATTAACTGTTAGCAGGGCTTAATTTTGGAGTAGGGCTTATATTTCAAGCATCCTCAAAAAGCCTGAAAAATCATTTTGCATGCTCAAAAATTCTGGAAAATCATGCTATGTCTTATTTTCAGGGAAACAGGGTAGCAGGAACAAAGCAAAAAACAAACTGCGCTATCCATAATGTCACAGTTGATCTTGCAGGCACAGCACCCATTCAATTCAATGGGAGCTGTGCCTTCAGTACCAAACAGGGGCACTGCAATGTTGTCGGTGCTGGCTGCTTCCAGTGCTGACCGCATTGACAGCAAGGCTGAGAATCAACTGATTTACAGGGATCCTTAACGCGAACCATCACCAATTATCTATTGACCTATAGCTAAAAAATGCTCAAAGTCCCATAAAACCCATTTTAAGGGATATGTTCAGCCAAAACATTACAAAATGTGCCTGGTGCATGAAGAAATGGGGTGAAATTAGAAAAAAAGCCTAACTCTTCTCTTCTGGAAGCAGCATCACATATGCCGTATATCCAGGCAGACTTTGCACCAAGCTCTGCGGGAACCAGAATTTTTAGCCATATTCATTCTCCTTCCACTTCTACAGAAGAAGCAAGTATAACTGAAAAACCAAGATAAGGTGAAACACCCATTAAAACGACACAAGCTTTGGATACAATGTAACACTGGAGCCAAATAAGTTCAAGGCCGACCAGGCAAGAGTCACAGATGCTCAACAGTTGTGTCTTTCTTTTTTACCAACAGGGGCTGCAAACTTGGGTCCAACTTTCCATATTCCCACCAAGAGTTTGAACTTTTCTCGCCCATTACACCTCAGTCATGTCATTATGACAACAATATTTATCCTTCCCCTCCTCCGCTTTGCTAAATGACTGCTACTTTCATTTTAAGCCACGGATGTTTTTCGCGTTTTTTTCTAATCCGTTTTTAGCTGATGTCTGCATGTCTCTGTAAGCCTCACCCAGACAGACCTTCAGCAATTCACCCGAGCACATTGAACAGATATGCAGAGCGCACTGAGCACGGCTCTGCTGAATATATTTCATAGAGGGATTTAATGTGCACTGTTACAATCTTTTCTCCTTTCTCATTGCTGACTGTAATTTATATTCATTGAGTTAACAAAAGATTACTTTAAATACTAAAATATTGTAAAAATATATATATATATATTTCAAAGGGGGACCATGCTTTATTCTGATATTTTTGCATTTTTGACTCGTGGAAATGGTGATTCTGTGGCCAAGCAATCCGTATAAAGGCTGACGGATATTAAAGGGAAGCTTTTGTGTGGAGCCACTTTAAATAACATATAACAAATCTGCATAAATAGCAATTCCCTCGTAATGTTAATACTGGAAATGATTTCTTAGGCTTTTAGAACAAATTTAAAATGCTTCTTGGTTTGACTTCATCTCTAAATCAGCGATTTCCAGCCGTATTAATATGAGGAGCACCTGAACACTGCTTCACTCCCAGGGGGAGCTCCTATACACATTTTTGAAACCTACAGCTTGTTGTAATGATGAAAGAGCAAGGAAAACGTTCAGGGTCGGCCATGAAAGAGTAGCCCATCTTTAGTACTGCATCAGGTAGAAAAAGCAAATGGATTATTTTTCCCAAAGCTTTATTGATTTCCCCACATGTTAGAACAGATGCTGGAAGTGGTTCTTGTTCACTTCCATGCACCTGTATTCATGTTGTAACATGTTGGCTGATACTGCCTGCAGCTCTGCAGCAGTGATGCTGTGGGTCGTGTTCATGATATTTCCGTTGAGTTCATCCAGGGATTGTAGATTATTGGTTCATACTTTCTGCTTTAAATTTCCCCACAGATGAAAATTACACGTGGACAAGTCCGGGGAACATGGTGGCCATAACTCCTTGCTCACAGTTTGCCGTTCTGTAAACAGTTCATGAACCTGTGCCAGAGAAATACTGGAATTGGGTCATGTTGCCCCATCTTATAGAAAAAAGCAGAACGTTCTTTCTTCTGGTGTTAATTGGTGGTAAACATGATGTTCAAGCATGTCCAGATAAACCGCAATATTCATAGCTGATTGGAAGAAAATTGGGTGTTCTATTGGTGTTCCTGACTTTGCCTTGTTGGCAAAGACCTCTTGCATTTCCTTAATTGTTCTGCTTCACACATAGCCTTCTACAATAGCTATTTGATGTTGCAAGAAGTAGATAATGGGGTAGATTATATAAAAACTGTCTAAAAAAATCTGTCTGTGTTGCCCATAGCAACCAATCACAGCACAGCTTTCATTTCTTACACTGCTGAGGTAAAGTGAAAGGGCATTGGCCCCCTCCAAAGAGTGTGGTGCCAGGATCGGAGGTAGGCTACTTTTTCATGGCCCACCCTGTATGTACAGGCTGAAATGTTTTACTTGCCCTTATGACCGGCATTTTTGGTCAGGCTTCAAATCAGTTTGCCATACATACTGTATAAGTGACTGACCTTGCTCCTGCCTTCTGGAGGAGCCCTGATCAGGTTCCATGTCTTGGATTTTAGGTGATCCTGGTTGGGAATCACAAAGACCTTCAATGACAAAAGCTTGAATATATTCTTAACTAGAGATGAGCGAGTATACTCGCTAAGGCACATTACTCGAGCGAGTAATGCCTTAGCTGAGTATCTCCCCGCTCGTCCCTAAAGATTCGGGGGCCGGCGTGGGTGACAGGTGAGTTGCGGCGGGGAGCGGGGGGGGAGAGAGGGAGAGAGAGATCTCCCCTCCGTTCCTCCCCGCTCTCCCCCGCTGCTCCCCGCCCCCCGCCGGCCCCCAAATCTTTAGAGACGAACGGGGAGATACTCGGCTAAGGCACTACTCGCTCGAGTAATGTGCCTTAGCGAGTATACTCGTTCATCTCTATTCTTAACTCGTGAGCCTCTCATAACCCTCTAGAGGGGCTTGTTCACACTTGTATATGTAAGGCTCGGCACACATATAGCAGTTGTATGTGGACAGTTTTATGCCTTGGCCTGGTGTCTATAGCTGGACAGAAAAACACTGTATGCAATAGTTGTCTGCCCGGCGTCAAGACTAATGTGCCTGGTGTCATGAATAATCCCATGGACAACAATCTGATCAGTTTCTCTTTGTTACATTACTACCATACTGGAGAGAAAAAATGTGATGGCCGAGTATATGGCGACCCAACCTATGTGTGGGGGTTCTGCATATACAGGTGGATTAAGAGACAGAGCACACATTGCTGTAAATCAGGGGTACAGTCATTTTAACTTGGCACAAAGTTCCAAAACGTAATTTATCACACTTATTCTTATGGATTAATAATAATAAAGTTGAACTTTTTAAGGAAGTGCTGGGAATTTTTTTATATTTTTGAAACAGTTTCAAGTACTTTGGCAATGCTGGGCATTGGGGCCCGCTGATCTACTATTGACGACCTACCCTAAGGATTAACCATCAGTAGTTAATCAGCTAGATTACCCCTTTAAGCAAGTAACTTCATGGACACTCAAAACGTCTCTGAATGGTATGCATTGTCTTAATAATATAAGGCTCACTCTCCGATTGCACAATTTAGGGGGTCCATCAGTGGAGCTTCCAGAGCTACAATGGCCCAACTGTTTGGTGCTTTATTTTTGAGCAGGAGGTTTCAGGGCTTGTCCTGAACTTCTCTTACAACAGGCTGTAATTAATTTTTTTTCCTGGCTCATAACTCAAGCCATATCCAAGTTTGGACCACCACTCATACTTGCTTACGCACGTCACCACATTGGCAATACCAACATCTTGCATGTCACACCCCAACTTTCTATGATCACCTTTATTAATATAGCATATGCATTTGACAACTTTTGTACTTCACTTGATATTGGGTTCTATCCCAACTGGGGCTCACAATCTATATTCACCTACCTGTATGCTTTTATGACTAAATGGGTATCATCATGCAGGCCAAGCCATGCCCTACATTCATCCATGAGATGTACATATCCCTCCCAGCATGATGCCATGGTGAAGTACACCTTCTGATGCCACTTTGTCCGGGATCACGTCCATTCACAGCATGTCCACAGAGCCACCATAGAATCTTTCATGCAGACCTAAAAATCACTCTTGGTCCACCGTGTAAATAGGTCATAGGTCATCTATAAATCTACTGTGAATGAATGATCCGCGGCTCGCTCTACCTCCATTCACTGAGCAATGATCGCTCCTGTGTAAAATCACCGGAGCGATCATCATTAACATGGCTGTGGGGCACTGAAGTATCCAACAGTCGTCCCGTGAAAAAGGGGCTTCAGAAATCCAAAAAATTGACCACCTATCTTGTGGGTAGGGGACACATGTCTTTGGTGGGAAAGCTCCTTAACAATGGAAGACTCTCTGATACAGGCTCCCTATCTTCAAGCTGATTTCACTAAATAGTTGATTTACTTTAACGCCACCAAAATGGAGTATGATCACAAAGCCAATGTTATTCTTACACTATCCCTCTAGACAAACCATGTCTTCTCACTGCCACTGTGTACATTACTCATTGCCTGTAACACCTTGTGAAAGACCCACAGCGGAGTTGTTTATATGTGACATTATAGCCCCCATTTGTAAGGACAGTCATGTGTGAAGGGAGGACTGTTTTTCATCCCATATTATGAAGGACAACACTTGTCATTGTCTGTCATTAGCCTTATTGTTCACACACACTATCTTTATTGCCTGTGATTTCCTTTTCCACTGATAGCTGCAATGACTGATCTCATGATACAGCTACCTTCCTCAGGATCTCCATGGCATTCTGCCCAATGCTTATCACGCCTAGATATAGTAGATGTTTAATCTCTACAGGGGTGCAAGATTGGTAACTATTTAAACATGCTTTTTTAGGAATGGAATTTGATGTGCAAAATACCTCTAAAGGGCAGAAGAATATGTATACTGTTTCACTATGCAATCCGTAAACGTTTCAATAAATCGGACTTAACGAACAAGATACATGAACTGCTTCTACAAGTATTGTTAAACAGTAATAAAATGATGACAGAAGGGGACAATAATCTGTTTAGGATCATCCTAAACATTGGGTTCATGTTTCAGAATCAAATCGACTCATGCACCAAAGTGTGTTATGCAAAGGTATTGTTCCATCTTCCTTATTTGCATATGTTACCCAGAGGAGCATGCATGGCCTGGCAAGTCATCTCACTCACCACCTAGGTGTCTCCACACCCCTTCTGGGTGCTCTGCTTAAGGAGAGACGATCCCCCCCCCCGACCCACTCACGTACTAGGTGTCTCCACACCCCTTCAGGGTGCTCTACTTAGAGAGAGATGATGACCCTCTCCCCTGACCCACTCACCTCCTAGGTGTCTCCACACCCCTTCTGGGTGCTATTCTTAAGGAGAGACGATGCCCCCCAACCCACTCACCTCCGAGGTGTCTCCACACCCATTCTGAGTGCTCTCCTTGAAGAGAGACAATGACCCCCCCCCTCTGACCCACTCAACTCCTAGGTGTCTCCATACACCTTCTGGGTGCTTTCCTTGGGGAGAGACGATGACCCCCCAACCCACTTACCTCCTAGGTGTCTCCACACCCCTTCTGGGTGCTCTCTTTAACGAGAGATGACACCCTTTCCAACCCATTCTTCAAACCAAGAGTCTCGATCTTCAGACCATGATATCTAATTTTTTGATCCATGATATCTCAGTCTTGAGGCCTTGATATTAATGACCCTTGGGGGTAAATGAGACGAGAAAGAATAACTTGCTATTCCAACCATTTATTCTATGTAGTGATTTTGGTCCATTGATTGTTCCTTTAGCAACAGCACCATTCGTTGAGATCAGCATCTAGCTGGCAACAATGTTGTGCCTATCCATGTGCCAGTCCCCCCATTAGCCAGTCAGACTATTGACTGTATCTTCTCAGAATACACATTGCAGTAATGATATTTTCTCATTTCTTTTTGGTATGACATTTTTTGGGCTGAATTCACATGCATCAGTTGTGTCTGACCAGTTGCCTAATGCTGGAGCTGGACACAACTGATGACATCTTGCTGCACTTTGTGCATTCATCTGGTGCCTGAAATATTTTTCTGCCCAGCACAGAGAGGCAACTGTTACCAAAATTAATGCACTGGATGCCATGAACGATCCCATGAGAAAACTGTGGATTTAGTTCTGGATCCCTCTGGAGTTTCGAAAAAGGAGGGAAGAAATCTGGATGGCCAAATGTATGAGGACCTGGCCTACACATTTAGTAATTTATAGGGATCTGGAGTGGGTTTGTAAGGAAGCAGCCCCCATGTAGCTGTTGTCTTCAAGACCAGAGCTAAATGTCCACAATCTAAACTACATATGATGATTTTTATTTTAATAGTAACTTATATACCCGGCATTGCTTTATGTCCTGGCTCTTCCCCTCCTTTTTTGAATTCAGGTCTCATGCTGTTCCAAGGTCTCAGCATCCTTGATGTCCTTGGCATTCTGGCTCTTTCCCTCTCATCGTTAAGTCATTGGTTATGTTGTTAGCTTTTTGCACTCTCAATAATTATACTTTCTTTGCTTTCGGCCGGACTTGTCCGATGGCTTTCCATTTTTTGGAGGCTTTCTGGATCAACCATACATCTAAATTATTCCCCACCCTGAATCAAAAAGCATTTTATTTTACCATACACTATATAATAGGCCTCATTTACCAAAACTGTAAGAAACTGGGTTTGTTGCACATAGCAACCAATCATGATTCCTTTAGCTTCTCTAGTAAAATGAAAGCTGTGCTGTGATTGGTTGCTATGAGTCACAAGCAGTTGAAATTCCTTACCCCCTTTATTTTTAGTTGGATGATAGAAAGTATATGCACCAAGTTTGCTTGAGATCCGTCAAGGCATGTAGGAGCCTATGAAGTACAAAGAAAGACATTTTCACTTTTTACATGGCTAGATAGAACCACTTTGATAACTCATCAGCTGGTTGAGTGTACAGAAGAAGATAACGAGTTTACTCCCCAGCTTACCTTTTCCTTAGCAAAATGGAAAGTCATCTAGTCACAAGATTTTTGGCTCAACCAAAGTTCTTGATAGAAGGTTGGCTTATCAGAGAGATTGTTACACTGGTCTATGATATTGTAGATTATATGACCATCTCAAGCTTTGTCATGATCATGTTATCTGAATGCTGATAACAATACACAGCATCTGTTCATTAGGATATTTCGAAGACTGGACAGATAGATGTTGGTTCTCTATTAGAGATAAGCGAGTATACTCTCGAATGGCAATTACTCGAGCGAGCATTGTCCTTAGCGAGTACCTGCCCGCTCGGAAGAAAAGATTCGGGGGCTGGCGCGGGTGAGCGGTGAGTTGCAGGTGTGAGCATGGGGGAGTGGGGGGGGGAGAGAGGGAGAGAGAGATCTCCCCTCCGTTCCCCCGCTGCTCCCCGCCCCCCGCCGGCACCCGAACCTTTTCTTCCGAGCAGGCAGGTACTCGCTAAGGACAATGCTCGCTCGAGTAATTGCCCAAGCATCTCTATTCTCTATGCTTCGGATTTACAGTAGTTGTAGACTGTAACCATTGACTGAGATATCAAATATAGGAAAATCTGAAGTTTATTGATGTCATTCAGTGTTTTTTCTTGTATTTTACCTATTTTGCCTTACTTCGAGTATACTGGTGTGTCTTTAGCTTAATTTAGCATTATTACTGGAATATTATGGTTTATTTTTTTTTTTTAGGTATGAAGCCATTCTTTACACTTGTTGCAAGTCTTCATTAACAATATGTTAACACTGCAGAGGGAAAATACTCCATAGCATATTCATTGCATTCTGCCCACCTGTGCGAGGTATGAGGTGTGTTTGTTTTGCTTCCTGGACCTTTAAATGCATTGAACAGAAGACTGCAGATTCTTTTAAGCCAGCTCTGTTGTAAAACATGTCCAATGTTTTGGCATGCTAATACATTTCTATAGACATGCATATGTACAGAAGCCAAAGGCAACCTGAATTTTAATTGGAAATGGAAATCGGGTACTACATGCAAAACAAAAACTTTGTTTGTAAATTGGTTCCTGGGCTTGAAATCTGGGCGTGTGTGGCTTACAATTAATGGCACACAGGTAGGAGTTGTTATCTCTTACATTTTCCCAGGATTTCTCTAGGTGACTACATCTACATATATACATATCAATCAAGAAGATTTTTTTTTACATTTTTTAATTAAATTTTATACAGGGCTGTTCAAAAAGTAGGAGCCGATTTGGGGATTTAATTCCAAACTACAAAAGACAGGTACACAATCTGCACATCACCGAAAAGAGGAAAGTTCAAAGTTTTTGAACCAGTAAGTTCTATTTTCAGCCATATCGCTGCCATGGGTGTCTCATTTTCAGTTTTGTGGTACCTGAAGTGCGTGGGTGTTATATATTTAATGCGGGCACCCTGTTTTGTACAACAAACATCAATTTCTATTTTCTGCCACACTGCCAGGAAAATGGCGTCACTGAAGGAGAAATCATGTGTGAATCCAATGGTCAAGTTCAACGTCAATTCTGGAACAAAAAAACTGTAAATGAGAATCCCAGAGCTGCGATGTGGCAGAAAATGGAACTTACTGGAATATCATAAAAACTTTGAACCTTCCTCTTTTCCCCGATGTGAGGATTGTGTACTCATCTTTTGTAGTTTGATAATAAGCAAGTCCCAAAATCTACTCCTTACTTTTGAATAACCCTGTTTATTAGAGATGAGCGAGCGTACTCGGTTCGGGTGTTTTTGCACTCGAGCACCGCTTTTTCCGAGTAACTGACTACTCGGACAAAAAGATTCGGGGGGCGCCGGGGGGCAGGGGGCGGCATGGTGGAGCGGGGGGTAGCAGTGGGAAACAGGGGGGAGCTTTCTCTCTCTCCCCCCCCACTCCCCTCTGCAACCCCCCGCTCACCCCCGGCGCCCCCCGAATCTTTTCGTCTGAGTAGTCAGTTACTCGGAAAAAGCGGTGCTCGAGTGCAAAAACACCTGAACCGAGTACGCTCGCTCATCTCTACTGTTTATGTATATATATATATGTATATTAGAGTTGAGCGAACATACTCTGCTTGATGCTCGTTCAAGTATTAGCAAACTCGATGGTGCTCGTTACTCGAATGAGCATCAAGCCTTGTTCGACCTCGGCCCAGTATTTGGCTCCTCCCCACTGTGACGTGCCTGTTTTGGCCCCTCCCCGCCGCGATGCAGCGCTCGCGTTGGCAAATTTTTTGTCTGGAGAGAGAGAGAGAGAAAAAGCTCGGGACCCTGCGTCCCACAAACAAAAATGCTCGAGATTTCCATTGCAGTCAATGGGGTTCGTTACTCGAGTAGAGCTCTCGAATTTTACGAAAAGCTCGACTCGAATAACGCGGACCCAAGCATTTGGGTGCTCGCTCATCTCTAATGTATATATATATATTTCAGTATTTATCCATTTTACTATTGTAGTAATATCTTTATAATACAATTCTACACATGCCTCTAGTGTCATTAAGCAGCCCTCAAGTGCAAATGTTAGAATTCCTAATACTATCATTATATATGGTATCATGTATAACATACAGCCATATTGCCAAGCCTTCTGGACGCAACGTTTCACAGTGTGTGTTCCTTATTTGACTGTGTGACCACACATCAGTCAGTTTATTTTACCTTCTACACATCATATATAATGACCCTTTGAGAATCAAAATTAGAAAAACCGTGACAATGGTAATGGGCCATTTGCTGAACCTTGGATCTCATTGAAGGTTCATACTGTGCGTTATGTACAACATTGTTCTCTAGGATTCTTGCTGGCTTTCTTTGTCTCACATCTACTCTTGTTTAATAATTTGAAGCCCAGCATGATTAAGGAAAAGCTCTGTGTCCACGAATACTGTGATTTCCATGCAGGATGTATATGCTAGCGGAGAAGCGGCTTCACTACTGTAGCAACAATGCAGAACAAATGGCAATGCACATTCAAGATAATTAATGGATGTTCCAATGATTGGTAGTTGATAGGTAGGGGTTTTGCTTTTGTATGAATTAGTGACCATGCCAGTATTTAAAGGATACCGCATGGTGACTTTGAGGAAAATATAGACATGGCAGACGCCGCTGTAAAGTTTTATTCAAAAAATTAAGTAAAAATTAAGAGTATTTTGATTCTAGACCTGAATTGAAATATACAGACAGCACAAGCTTTCATCTATTGACTTAAAGGACTATTCTGCAAAGTTGCTGTCGAATGAATGCTAAGTAAAAGTTATTATTAACCCTTTCCAATCCACTGTCTGACATCTAAAGACATCCTGATTGAAGGCTGTACAGCTCCGATGTCGGAAGGCGTCCGTCAGGGTATTCTTACTGTATATTACTGGCTGCTCTATTGTCTGGGGACTCTCCAGCATGTCACATACCGCAGTGCTGGCTCTAGCCAGCAGATGGCGCCACTGTATAATGGCAGAAAGAGAAGGCCCCCTAGGAAACCCTGAATCCAAAATTGGATTGCAAAGGGTTAAAGTTTGCAATGCATTTCAGCTTTGGATTTTGTGTCCATAGCTTAAAAACCATTACTTTCTGCTGGCACTTCAGAAGGGTTTATGCACAGGTTGGCCAAGGATACGACTGGGCACAGTAAAAATGACCAGGGACTGTTTTTTTTTGTTCAGCTCTCGGGACTGACCAATAGCAGGGCAGCTCTTAGCGTGGACATATACAGAGCAGGGAATAGTGGTAAATGTAGCTTAAACTGCATCTTGGAAAATAGTGATGTGAGGAAACATCAGAAATGTAGGACAGGACAAGAAGGTAATGGCTGCATGACTTATACCCATAACCAGCTGTGAATAAACATGACACATGACTGGAGTTTGTGAAAATTTAGTTCACAGCCCAAATACCCCTTAGACACCTTAATGCCACAGGACATAGGTTTACGTCCTTGCTGGGGGGTACTTAACGCAACAAGAAATAAACGTACTCACTTCTGAGCCTGTGCCATCCTGCAGCTGGAGCCAGCTGTGACTGATAAGTGGCCTCCGGCTGCAACAGTTGGGATCGAAGAGAACATTGATCCTTGCTCTTTAGCCCTTACATTCCGCAATCAGTGTACATCACGACATGTGAAGGGTTGACGGACGGAGTGCGCTTCCTCTGTGATATCATTTGCACTCTGCGATATAATAACGGGGGACCGATGGGTTGCCATTGCAACCAGACACCCCACACTGGTCTCCAGACCTGCCATGAAGTACTTCAATGCATTATCATAGCGATCAGAGCATTTGTGCTTGAAATCCCCTACAGGGACATAAAAAATACATAAAAAAATAATAAAAATAGTGTAAAAGCAAAAGAAAACCTTTTATGCGCACTTTCCCATTTCTATGTGTATAAAAAAATAAAAAAAAAACAAAAACACATATTTGGTATTATCGTATCCATAAGGGCCTGTACAATAAATTGAACACACTATGTATCGTGCACGGCAAAAAACGTAACAAACAAAAAAACCCCATAAAAAACTAAGGCAAAATGCTTATTTTGATCATCTTGCCTCCCAGGAAAATGCAATAAAAGTGATCAAAAAGCCGTATGTACCCCAAAATGGTACCAATGAATGCTACAGCTCGTCACGCAAAAAAAGAAGCCTCCAAAGAGCTCCCTCCATGGAAAAATAAAAAAAGGTCTTTGACTTTGAATGCAACGATGTACAAAGAAAGTAATTTCCAAAAAAAAAGGGCTTTCAGTGCAAAAGTGAGCAGCTCCCGCTGCCCAGGTGCCAGAACCCAGTGTGTACGTCCGATGGAAGGCAGGTGACTGCTGTGACCAATCGGTGGAAGCAGCATCCTTATCTAAACTCCTGGCATCAGGACATCCTTGATGCCAGGAGTTCAGGCTGGTGACGCTGCAGCCTCTGATTGGCCACTTTCGCTTCACAGCTGTGCCCCCTGGGGTTGAAGAAATGTGAGTATACTCTATACTTTTTATTTTCCGGTGGGCCCAGCTGTTGGAAATGTTTTTATTGTATTGACAAAAGCCCTTTCTTGTTATGTCATAAACATAGAGTAAGAGAGTTCAGATCCGAGCGCGGTGACATACACTGTAGACTTGTCGTATTAGTAGTAATTCCCCCTTACTTTGCCCATAGAGTGACTGATATTGTACATAATTATAGAACGTATTATATTTATGCCAGAACCAGAATGAGAGGCTATTAAATTAGCAATGGGTGTTTAATTCAGATTCACATACAGAGCAGAAAAATGGAAAATGTTCAATGAGGTGATTGTGTTCTCACTGACATGCTGAATCTAATGTTATATACTGCAGGAATGGTAAAAATATTGAATGCTGACTTATCCTGCCCTTGTTTAATATTATCATGTGGTCAAATACAGAGTGGAAGAATTGACTTGGGGCTTTGTATATTGTTTCCAAATTTTCTACTTGCGGCATTGAGTTTACTGAGCTGTTATATTTGTCTTAATATATTTAAAGGGGGTTTCCAATTATAAGCCATTGATGGCCTATCTTTAGGAGAAGCCATTAATAGTACATCAGCGGAGGTCTGATGGCCAGGGTGCCCACCTATCAACTTTTCTCTGGGCCGACGCGTTCCTGCACTGAGATGATTTTTGAAAGGTGTCAACCGCTCCATTATCACTGCAGAGGCCAGGCTTGATATTACAGGCTATTCATTTCAGTGGAAACTTTGCCTGCAATCCCAAATCTGACCACTGCAGTGGGAATGGAGCTGTCTGCTTCCTGCAGAAATCAGCTCAATGCATGAGCACATCAGCCCCAAGAACAGTTAATTGATGGCGATCCTGAGTGGTGGACCCCCGCTGATCTATATTGATGGCCTATCCTATCATCAAAAGTTTACAACTGGACAACCTCTTTAACCCCTAAGGACATGGCCTATTTTGGCCATGAGGACGCAACGATTTTTTTGGATTTTCAACTGTACTTTTCAAAAGCCATAACTTTTTATTTTTCCGTCGACATGGCTGTATGAGAGCTTTTTACGCTTTTTGCCATGCAAGATAAACAGTGTGTTCAATTTATTGTACGAGTCGTTATGGATACAACGATACCAAATATGTGGGGTTTTAATTTTTAATTTTTTTTATACTAATAGGGGAAAGAGTGCAAGAAAAGGGTATTTTTGTAATTTTTTTTTTTACCTTCTTTTTTTCTTTACACTATTTTTATCTTTTTTTTTACACTCTTTATGTTCCTGTGGGGGATTCGTACCTTAGCAACTATGATTGGTATGCTAAAGCATTGCAGGACTCCTGCAATGCTTCACAGGCAATGACAAGCCGGGACGCCTGTATCTGCAATCCCGTTGCCATGGTAACCCATCGGACCTCCGCGAATACATCATGGAGGTCCGATGACATTACAGAGGGAGCGTGCCCCCTCTGTAAACCCTTTACATGCCGCGTTTTACATAGATCGCAGCATGTAAGGGGTTAAAAACAGAGATGAATGTTGTCATTGCTCTCCCGTGTTGCAGCGGGAGGCGGGCTATCAGTAACATCCGGCTCTCGCTGTGGAATGGCGCGGGCTGAGCTTCTGATCCGGCGCCATCCACATGACATAAGGTTTCGTCCTATTGCATTAAATACCACACTGCCATGACGTAACCTTACATCCTGTGGCGTTAAGGGGTTAATGCATTTCTGGTGACTTCAGAATAATCTATCTTGAGTGTACATGAGAAATAACATTATTTTTCACCATTACACGGCTTGTATATGGAATTTTTCACCAGGTTTCCACTCTGCAGGTTCCATACCTAATCGCTATTTTTCATGAGCTGGTGAGGGCATGCTAGCTGATATGATGTCACCCATACATACATAGAAAAGAGATCCTGCTCCCCTATTTCTCCTTAATGCATTTCCAGGAGCATCCAGAAGATTATACAGCAGTACTGAGCAGTGTAACTGTGAATCTAGGGGTGAGATAAAACACTTACTAGAACTAGAAGGAGCATATCTGTAAGTCTGCGTGCCTTTCTCTGCAGCTGCATCCTTCTCCCCTCATCTCTGCATAGACTTTTATGGGCGGTATGTAATCTGATACCTCAGTGGGCAGACAGATTTTATCAGTATTTCAAAATGAATGATCAATGCAGGGGGAAAAAGTGGTTCATAAGTGGAGAAAGTGGCATTTTTTCTAATAATATATACGGGTTGGGCCATGAAAAAGTAGCCTGGCATCACACTCTTATGAAAGCTGTCTAAAAGGATAATCTGTCTTTGTTACGTATAGCAACCAATCACGGCTTAAGACTAGAGATGAGCGAACGTGCTCGTTTAGAGCAATTACTCGAACGAGTATCGCTTTTTTGAGCAACTGCCTAAATGGGCGAAAAGATTCGGGGGACGCTGGGGGTGAGCGCAGGGTTGTGGGGGGGAGTGAAAGCAAGTGGGGTTAAGCACTTCTGTATGGCCATATTAATGCACTTTGTAATGTACATCGTGCATTAAATATGAGCCATACAGAAGTTATATACTCACCTTCCCTGTGCTGGCGTCCCCGTCTCCGTCTAATTTCAGCGTCTAATCGCCCGAGCGGCGTTCTGGCTCCGCCCCCTTCTACGCGTCATCACGTAGCTCCGCCCCGTCACGGGTGCCGATTCCAGCCAATCAGGAGGCTGGAATCGGCAATGGACCGCACAGAGCCCACGGTGCACCATGGGAGAAGACCCGCGGTGCACCATGGGAGAAAACCGCGGTGCATCCCTGGGAAAGGACCGGCGGCCATCTTGGGAGAAGAATTTTATAAGTTGATGAAACGCTAGAATGGTGAGTAGAAACCTTCTTTACATGTGTACATTGTAATGTTTGATTTAGAAGGGGGACTGGGCAGAAAAAAAAATGTCACTTTTGCCTCGGGACAACCCCTTTAAATTAGTTGTATCTTCCTGTCAGAGCAGGACTGTGCCATGGTCAGATCCTGTTTATGTCACTTTCTATTCCCTTTCTCTGTATCCTATTAGGTCATTTGCTGTTTTCATTAAATTAACTAATACCTCCAGATATAAAAACCAAAATAAAACACTGGATCATTGGTAGAACCACAGTTGTATCAACTATACGTTTACTATATGAAGCCCCGATCAACTTCTATCCAGTAGTATCTAAGCTAAAGAGGCAAGGTTCCCATTTGATATTTTGGTAAATGCAGCTGAGAGATGTCTGACAGACCCAGTACCCCCAACAGCAGGAATATCGGTAGCACTGGACATCCAGGGGACACCTCCCAGAGTTCTGGCCTAGCACCCCGGATTCCTGCTTTCCATCTTTGTCTTGTAGGCCACTGACCACTACAGGGACCACATTGTATTGTTACAGTTTGCACTAGCTTACCACCTCTGGCTGTTGCAGCGCTTATCCTGCCCCTGTCTCCAGTTCTTCCATCTAGAGGGCCAGTGTGAACAATGTAAAATCTTCCCCTGACAATCATGTGGTACCTCTGGCTATATCAGATGTTCTCACCCTATGGAGGATGCCTGAGTTTGTGGTCCTTTGGTCCTGGTTTGATCCTGGCACGTATGTGAATGTCCCATCACAAGATCCGCCATGACATCACTACAGCATGGTACCCGTCTTGGGCTGCTAGCAGTGAAGGCCGAAAGAAGATATGCTGCATTCCTCTGTGTATTGGAGTTAGATAAGTATAAGGTTTATTTTTAGGGGGGAAGGGGATGAAATGGGACAAAAATGACTGGTTTTGGACTCTCCGGGATCACTGTTATTTTGTAAGTAAACATTACTTTTTAAGGCGGTGCTCAGGGGGCATTATTTTTTTTTAAGGGGTACTTGGAGGCATTCTTACCTTTAAAAAGGCACAAAGGGAGGTATTTTAACTGTCTGGAGGGACAATGGGGGCATTATTACTTTGTAAGGGGTACAATTGTAGCTATTATGTGAGGGCAAAAAAGGGGCATTATTGTGTGGGTACAAAAGATACTTTTACTGTGTGACACACAGTAGGCATCTGTAGCACAATATGAGGCACCTTCTGTCTGGCACTATTATTTTTAGGGGCACTGTTTATCCTGCACAACTTTTTCAGAGGTGCAGTCTGTGTGGCATTATTGTTGAGGAGGTAATGATGGATATGACACAATTATACCCAAAGTACAGCAGTTGGGGGTACTATGCCACACAGCAGATATAGTAATAGGGGAAGATGGAGCAGTAACAGGTACAGAATTACAGGTAACAGCATGAACATGGCCATTGTCGGTGCCCAAACTGAATCTGGATTAATGGCTGAAGGCAACCCAGTTCCACTCTGTAGTAATCTAGTTCCGTCGTTCATGATACCACTGCAAACGGAAGTGATGATGGGTGGGTGTAAAAGGCAGTGCATGTAGTAGGGGCCGTGAGACCAAATATTCTTCAGCCAGTGACTGGAAATGGTTCCGACCATCACAGGGGTGTAACGATGATGCTACATGTCTCTGGATGTCGGACAATTAAACAGTTGGAGCTGCTCGTTCTTGTTGGACAATCAAACAATCCTCTATACTGGTGGTCTGTCAAGGGCATCCTGTGCCCCATCACCTTGCGTGCGGTCCCTCACAAATTCACTGGTCTCAACACCTCCAAACAATCTGGTCAGAATGGCCCAGGTGGTGGGCAATTTGTCAATACGACCATCCAGCTTCTTGCACTTCAATAATGCGTCCCCTTTTTAAACTCTGTTAATTGGGGAAAATCTCATCTTTGAGGCATGTCTAGTGGTCAACAAGCTCTACAGATGCAGAAGAAGAGGTCCACTATACTCATGGTGTGTAACCAATTGCTCCACATGCGGTCATGTCGTTGGCCCAACTGGTGCGTGGCCGGTGCTCCTTTGTTTTGTTCACACATGACGTTCGGTCTTCTAAGAACTGTTGCACCAACGAACGTAATATTTTTTGTGTCCATGACACCTTCACAACATGTCCCACTCAACTGACCATGAATGTTGATGGGAGTCATTCCAAGCAAGTGAAGAAACTTGATGATTACACGCTGTTCTTGGAACATCATCATTATCATTTTAAGTATTGAAAATGCTTTTAACTACAGCCGCTGACTTATGGGTTCTGGATGATGCTGCCATGTCTCTTACTCAAAGAATGTCCACATCTAAAATGTGTCCCATGTTTCTACTCTTGAGGAAAAAAAGGAGGAGACCTTAGAACTTGAATGCAACTCAAACATGATAAACTCTTTATGTACCTTTTATAACATTGTTGTGCTTCAAGTTCTACTGAAGTATAAGATACTTGAAGTCGTCTTCAAGAAGAAATGAAATGGATGCAACCTTGTGTGGTTTGTCCCTATAATTCATCTTAACGTCCATTATGCTTTTTAGATGTTGTGCGTTTATCACAGGAAGGTAATCAATGGGATCGACAAAGGGCTGTATGTAGCATTAAATATAAGATGAGAATACAGACCTCACCCCCTCTTGCGACCATGCTGGACTAAAATGCCAAGCTAGACTGCAATTGCTTTTATGTCTGGCTTTTGTTAATAAGTTATGTTAATAAAAAATATAATGTATGGGAAGAATACTTGTATTCACGGCATAATTGTCATGTAATTCATGTGTTGTCATGGAAAGTGCAACTTTTATTGAATCAATGAGAGAAGCTGAGAGTGGCGCCTGCCTGTCAGCTGAAGTACCTGGCAGAGCGTGTGTACTGTGATTCCTCTAATTGTATGAGCAAATTGTATAGTCCGCTTTCCAGATGGGCGCCCTCCTTCAGTGATTAATTGTCTGTTCCTCAGGTGCATCTGCATCAAAGCTTTGGCGAAAAGTGTTGATGATCAGAACATTCACTGGTGAGATTATCTGGTATTGTCATCTTTTCTTGTTAGCTGTATTCACGACGCCATTTCCGAGGACACCCAGAATAATAAAATGTGAAAAACCTGAAAATGCCTACTGATATGTGACAAATAGATAGTCTGATCAATGTGGGAATGTATTTCTCTTACACCAACCTATTCTACAGAGGAGTATAGGAAATGCACTCACATCAGACTCTGTCCTTTGGGATTTATAATCTAATCCCCTATCACAGGCATGCATGCAGTCTCTGGGGTCAATTTAGGAAACTCTTTTATTTATTGCCATATATCTCCAGGGCAGCCATGTACAGAAGCAGCTTGTTATCAGGAACAGCAGAGAATGCAATGGAGCTGGCACATGGAAAATCAACTGTAGCTATGGCACTGCCATCGCTATTAACTTTGCATGTTCCCGGAGGAAGCTAATAGAAATGTTAGGGGAATGGTATCGTCTTTTAATCTATGTGCCATTTTGGTGTGATCTTTGCAAATCTAGCAGGCATTGCTTGGGCTTTGAGTTATCTGCATCTTGCTCATTGCTTGAGGGCAACAAGGGATATCTAGGGACCAGTTTCCAATGTAGGGTAGCCCTTGTCATTTGCTATATTACAGAGCTTAGGAGCAGTAGCCTTCCCTCCCCTACCTCTTCCCCTGTATGCTTGGCATATGTGTGGCAGACATTAGTAGAAATTATGCCACAGATAGTATCCAATGTCATAAGGGCCAATGGAGCCCCATTAAGTATTAACATATGGAGATACATACTAGTTTGGATTCTTGCTCAGGTGTTCAATTACTTTTAGTAGGGTAGTGTATAGAAGAGGCGGATTCAGCACTTTATAACTAAGCTGATTTATGGATGTGGAAAAGATGGTTGACATCTCTTTTAACCCCTTAGTGACCAAGCCTGTTTGCGCCTTAATGACCAAACCAAATTTTGGAAATCTGACATGGGTCACTTTAACATAGAATAACTCATGTCCAGGAGTGACCAGGAACTGCATACCGAAGCCCCCGTGACAACCCCCAGGCTCTCGGCTACCTTTGGTAGACAGGAGCAGGGAGATTTTACATTTCCAGGAAATCCTTGACTTTTGCGCACGCGTCTGCCATTATACTGATGGCGAAGCTGGGAAAGGTCCGCGGATAAAGATCCCATCGGGGGACAAATCTGGGGACCTTGGTTATGAAATTTTTTCTCCCCTCAAGGATACGATCCGTAAGGGGAGATGAAACTCTAACTTTTTAAGCTTTTTTTAAAATACGCTTTTTAACTATACATGATCATCATTATCCAATGGATAACAGTGATCATGTGACCCGGAACCACGTACAGCGGTCTGTGTTAACATCTCCCTGCACTGGGCTATCTTTGACAGCCGGGTGCAGGGAGATTCTAAATTTGCCAGGGTCTCCAGCCTTCTGTGCATGTGTGCCACATCGGCGCATGCGCAGATTGCCATGAGACATCTTGGAGGACGGGGGTGAGTATTTTCATCTGCCCTCATGGATTCCATCCATTAGGGCAGCTGAAATGTTAACTTTTTAAAACTTTTTTTTCACTTTTGCGTGATAATGGATAACTGCGATCTCGGGCCTGGGGACTGGCCACCGCGGTCTCCAGTGACCTCTTCTGCGCATGCAGATCGGATCCATGAGGGCAGCTGAATCTATAACTTTTTAGAAACTTTTTTACTACCAATTGGATAGTGCCGATCGCAAGACCAGGGACTTCCTGCTGCCCCCCATGCCAGCTCCAGATTGTCGGCTACCTCCAGGAACAGACAACATGGAGCTGTCACGTCCACAGCCCTACATGGCTTTAATCCCCAGAGGAAGCATTTTTTTTTACATCCCTGAGGATTAAAGCCCACTTAGCTAGGATGTAAAAAGGCAATGGGGTGCTCACTAAGGGGTTAAAGGGGGCTTTATTGGTTGCCAACCAGTTTTCTCAAAAACAGATATGGCTGTATAGAAATTGTAAATGACATCTAGAATAAATACAACTTAGGCTTCCATAATGTCATTTACTTAGGAAATTAAATATGTCCTGCCTGTAAGGATCTAGGTCTGCTGCATTTTGTTGCATCATGCTATAAGTATGCTTTCCTTCCTTGTCCATTACATATGTGAGAGCAAGCATGAATAATTGGGTAATGAGCAGGAACATACATTAATAAGTCTCCCGCTGCGCCCAGTATTGATTACTTGTCATTGTACATTGCCAATATTTTCTCATAATTCATTTTTCCTCAAGTGCTATTGTAGGGCAAATGTCAATCAAACTTTTCTAGTTCAAAAATGTCAATTGAAGAGTGGAGTCATAGGATAAATTGTCCATTTAAGGCCTCCTTCACACGGGCGACACCGTATCGCTGTGAGAAAATCGCAGTGATATCGCATTGCTGCATCGTGCGATATTACTGCGATTTTCTCGCAGTAATACCGCGTTTTTTAGCGCTTCAAAGTCACATGTGACACTACAAAATTGCGTGACTTTGTAGCATCACGTGCAAGGATTTTTTTGGGGGGCTTGAAATATAAGCCCTACCCCGAAAATAAGCTGTAACTAAAGGAGAAAAAGAGAAAAAAAGTATACATCACCTCTTCCGCGCTGTCCGAGGCGCCACCGCAGCTTCTCCCCAGGTCCCGGCACTGATCTTCTTCTTCATCGTCTGGCCGGGGATTGAAAAATCCCTGGCTGCTGGTAGCGCTGGCTGTGATTGGCTGACACTTAGCCAATCACAGCCAGTGCTCGAAGAATAGCTGTGATTGGTTCAATCATTGCCATTCATCGAGCACTTGCTTTGATTGGCTAAGTGTCAGCCAATCACAGCTAACGCTTCCAGGAGGCAGGGATTTTTGAATCCCCAGTCAAAAGAGAAGAAAAAGATCAGTGCCGGGACCTGGGGAGAAGCTGCGGCCGGGCTGACAGCTCATCTAAGGTGATATATGTGCGTTTTTTTTCCCCCGGCAGTTAAGGCTTAGATTAAAGCTTTGACAGTAGAATTTGCTACTGTCAAAGTTGCATCGCATCGCATGCAAACCGCGTTTCCGTGCGATGCAACAGAGAGGAAGGCTCCATGGGGAAACATGGGCTACAAAACCTGGCATGTCACAGGCATGTCGCCAGACCTGTGAGGTTTGTGTTGTTTTGTACCATGCTACAAAACATCTCATGTGTGAAGGAACCCATAGGAAAGCATGGGCTTCACATACATGTGATTTGTAGCATTGTAGCAATGCTACAAAATCGCGCGACTTTGTCGCCCGTGTGAAGGAGGCCTAAAGGATATTAATAATAAGGTAATTGTAACCCTTTCACCTCCCCAAGAACATAATAGTCATATTTTGATAGTGAAACAGCAGGATGCAATGTAACTCAGGGCATTTTTCTGCAATTTTGATTGTGTTTGGGGCTTAGGAACCTGGTTTAGAACTCCTGATCCCTATAGACAACATGAAAACTGCTAGAGATGGCCTAGTAGAAGTGCTCAGCTATCTCTGGCTGTCCCATAGTGATGAATGGAGTAGCAGTTTGTGCACTTGACTGGCGCTTCATTTATACAGGGACACTTAGAACTCCTGTTCTTGTGATCGCTGTGGGTCCCAGAGGTCAGACCCCCACTGATCAGACACTTATCACCTATCCTATGGATAAGTATTTTTCATTGGAAACTCCATTAAATTAATTGCATCGAACAGCGCACAGATACTAGTCTTTATACTGCCTGATATACACGGACAGAGTGCATTGACATGCACTGACAGATCTTATTTCTTGGCCATGAAATGGACAGGGATAGGACATGCTATGAGTTTTTCATCAGTTTGTATGAAAAAACATCCATCCGTATAGCCCCATAGACTATAATGGGGCCATGTGCTGTCCATGAAATTACACGGACAGTACATGGCCCCAAAATACACGAGTCTACCGGAGTCCTTATGGAGCTGAGCTGCAGTATAATATAGAATCATAGAATGGTAGAGTTGGAAGGGACCTCCAGGGTCATCTGGTTCAACCCCCTGCTCAGTGCAGGATTCACTAAATCATCCCAGACAGATATTTGTCCAGCCTTTGTTTGAACACTTCCATTGAAGGAAAACTCCCAACATCCCATGGCAACCTGTTCCACTCATTGATCAGAAAGTTTTTTTCTAATATCTAATTTGTGTCTCCTCTCGTTCAGTTTCATCCCATTGCGTCTAGTCTTTCCTTGTGCAAATGAGAATAGGGCTGATCCCTCTGCAGTGTGACAACCCTTCAGATATTTGTAGACAGCTTCCTCTCAGCCTTCTTTTTTGCAAGCTAAACATTCCCAGATCCTTTAACAGTTCCTCATAGGACATTTGCGGATTTGCAGACTGCTTACCATCTTGGTAACTCTTCATTGAAGTTGTTTGTCTATGTCTTTTTTTAAAGTGGGGAGCCCAGAACTGGACACAGTATTCCAGATGAGGTCTGACTAAGGAAGAGTAGAGGGGGATAATTACCTCATGTGATCTAGACTCTATGCTTCTCTTAATACATCCCAGAATTGTGTTTGCGTTTTTGGCTGCTGCATCACATTGTTGACTCATGTTCAGTGTATGAACTATTAGTACACCCAAGTCTTTTTCACATGTGCTGCTGCTTAGCTCAGTTCCTCCCATTCTGTATGTGCTTTCTTCATTTTTCTTGCCCAGATGAAGGACTTTGCATTTCTCCTTGTTAAATACCATTCTGTAAGTCGCTGCCCAGTGTGCAAACTTTTCTAGATCTTTTTGAATAGTCTCTCTATCTCTTCCCTAGTGTTAGCTATCCCTCCTAGCTTTGTGTCATCAGCAAATTTGATCAGTTTCCCATCAATTCTCTTTAAAGCCCGTGTAAAGCCTGTAAATATAAAGCCTGTAAATAAAAAGGGGGCTGTTTCTGGGAGAAAAGCTGACATGTTTTAAAAATTTATCTGACCCTTTAAAGAAAAAAAATTGAAACTGAATCAAATTTTATAAAATAACAAAAAAGGAGATATTCACCTCTCCATTCCCCTACTGATCTAACGTAGAATTTCTGGTAGTTCCCCTGGTGTTTAATTACGAGTGATGGGCAGGTGACTGTCTGAGTGGTCATGTGCCATACTCCTGGCATCACCACTCCATGATAGAAGCCATAATGCCAGTAATATGGTATATTAACACTAAGGCTAATAAGCTTGGCAGATGCTTGTAACCAAAGACTAGGATGGCTCTCAGCCTCTGTGGGAGATTGTAGAAGTGAGGATCAATTTTTTTGTCCTAGATAACCTTGCCCAAAATTAAAATCAGATGCTTAATTGTTTTCCCTAGATTAGTGACACTGAAGGTGTTGGGGACACTTATCATTCAAACAAATCGTTCAAATGAGCAAAAATGAACGGTAATCATTCAGTGTAAATGCAGCCAATGATGAACGATAAATTGTTCACTTTTCATTCATCATTCCTTTTATACAGGCCTAAAAATCATCGTTGGTTCATTCACTTATTATTCGGTTTAAATACTGATTGTTCGTTCGTTATCAGTCACTTATACAGCAAATATGAATGACTGAACGATTTCTCGTTTGAACGAACTAACGATGTATCTGCCTGCACTTTGACATTGTTCACTCGTTCAAACGATACATGTTTGATGTAAATGGACCCTTAGTCCTGGCCAGCAATTATTTTATGTCTAAGGCCTCCTTCCCACGTAATTCGCGGCGGAAATCCGCCACGTTGCGCGCAGCTACTAGGTTCTATTGAACCTAATCACTCAGGGCTCACGATGCGGAATTCCGCACCGTGAATTCACCCGACCTCACCCGCGGCATGCTCTATTTGCCGCGGGTGTAGGCGCGGACGGCTTCCATTACAGTCAATAGAAGCCGTCCGTTCACGCTATCTTCCGCTGTAGCACAGCGGAAGATAGCGTGAAACCGCTTCCCCGC
The DNA here is from genome assembly GCF_035609145.1 of Eleutherodactylus coqui. Taxonomy (NCBI): domain Eukaryota; kingdom Metazoa; phylum Chordata; class Amphibia; order Anura; family Eleutherodactylidae; genus Eleutherodactylus; species Eleutherodactylus coqui. The sequence goes on from NC_089846.1 coordinate 126,009,995, forward strand.
CTACCGCCGTCGCATCATATGACACGGCCGGCCGCGTCATGTGACGTGGCCGGCGTGTCACATGACGTTGCGGCACATCACGGCGAAGCGTCATGCGGGAGCGAGGACGCCGGATCCGCAAGTAAGTTTGGGGGGGCGCCGTGACGGGCTCCGCCACGGAATTCCGCGGCAGAGCCCGTCACAGCTGTGTGCAGTCGGCCTAAGGACAGTTTTCACCATTCCTCTAAAGTACAGGTGATTAAACCATTGTAAACTGAGTACAAATACAACAGGTTCCCTAATCAAAATGTTATCCTAAAAGTGTGCAACATAATAAAAGCAACACAAAACAAAATACAAACAACGGTGAAATAAGGAAATAAAGGTCATCATAATATATAGCATTTTCTCCAAAATTGATTACAAATTGCTTGTCCCAAAACTTCAAGTGTGGAGAAAAATGTATGAATGATTGAAACTCGAAAACCAAAGGCCATCTTGATGCATCCCTAACGTGTAGACACACGAAGGAGTCGGTCTTAATTTGTGTATCCGAATTAGTATCCCTGTAGCTCCTGATAAAAAAAAAATGTTAGTGACCTCTGGTAAGTAGCTTACCTATATATGAAAGGAGATCAGTGTGAAGGGTTAATCATTTATAAATGGGTGGGATTAAATGATTAATTAGAGCTTAGTTAAAGTCTTTTGGGTTCATTGCTCAAAAAGATATAGGGTTTTCTCCATACAGATACTAAAAGCTTAAAGGGCAGAATAATTGGACTCTTTGGTTCTTATAATCAGCTGAGTAGATTGGATTCTTCTATGCCGATAGAAAATACACATAATACACAATTTAGAAGAAAAAAAATTCAGATGAGCGTGTAGGGAGGGTACTTAAAGGAATTGCGCCAGGATTGAGAGTTACCCCCTATCTACAGGGTAATGGAAAATCTGCTGATTGGTGGAGTCCAAACTCTGGGACCCTGACGCATCCTGAAAATATGAGGTCCTAAAGGTCTATGAATGAATGAACAAATGAATGAATGAAGAGTATCAGTCAAGCATGCACACTGCCACTTCAATTCATGTGAATGGAACTATTGGAGATAGCAAACTTCAAATGCTCAGATACGTTTGGCACTCCTATTGAAATGAATGGAGTGTGGTAATTCACATGTTTGACTGTCACTCCTTTCATGCAGGAACTTTTGGGACCCCATGCTCTCGAGATTGGTCATGGTCCCACCAATCGGACCTCTATTGATTAGAAAATTATACACTATCCTGTGGATAGGGAAGAATCTTTAATTCTGACACAACCCTTTTAACACTGTCAGCCTAATTTAAGGAGAGTTAGCCATCGTTCCCTTATAATAGCGCCAACCACTATGCTCACATAATAGTACCATGGCAAAGTGCACCCATGAGATCAACTACAGTGTACACATCTGTACCATAATACAGTGTCTTACATCATACCATAAGTGCTTCAGTACCATAATACAGTGTCTTACACCATAAGTGCTCCAGTACCATAATACAGTGTCTTACATCATACCAAAAGTGCTCCAGTACCATAATACAGTGTCTTACACCATAAGTGCTCCAGTACCATAATACAGTGTCTTACACCATAAGTGCTCCAGTACCATAATACAGTGTCTTACACCATAAGTGCTCCAGTACCATAATACAGTGTCTTACACCATAAGTGCTCCAGTACCATAATACAGTATGCAATGGCCTCCTCCACTATCTTACTCTAGGCCAGTTGCATGTAATTTCCTGCTTCTACACTGTATAATCAGTACTAGTGTTGAGGGAACCAAAGTGGCCGAACTTTTCTGAAAGTTTGGATTGAAATGACTCTTGGGTGGTTCATTTTGGCCAAACCCATTAAAATTTCTTCTTCTTTCTCTTCTTCCTCTTCTGTTTTACAGGGCTTTTATGTCTCTTAGGGTAGGCTCACACAGGTATTACATGCCTGGTGTAGGCACGCATAATACGCGGTGAATGAAGCCAATGAAAGTATATTGATTTTCATTGACCCATTCACACTAGTGTTGTTTTAATAGCATATAATACACGCGCATAAAAAATAACGCATCAAGTTCTTTTTATTACGTATTACATGCGATAGAGTCCTATTGTTATCCATGGGCGCATAATCAACACTGTACATAGTACATTGCATATGTGCAGCGTTTACACACAATGTTGCTAAGCAACAGAATGGGAAATTTTAAAAAAGAAAAAAAAACCTAAACGTCCCCCGGCAGCGTGCGTGAGATACGCTGTCAGGCGCGATGCAAAATCACTGCCTTATGTAGCGATATGCCTGCTCACTGCCAGCTCACACACCGTTTTACCCATATGCTCATGTCAGCTGGCCTTTAGGCTACATTGACATGGGCGAACGTGATATCGGGCCGAGAAGCCCGACCAGATATCACGCTTGACAACGTGCATTTTACCCATTTTCATGCAAAAACACCCTCCACCACATCCGTGAAATTTCGATCCTCTGTCACTTGTTTCATGTGTGTCAGAGTATTGGCAAGTGTTTTCCATTGATTTCAATGGAAGACGTCAAATCCCATCACACGGCATGCAATGGTCTTGACTGTCCCATTGAAAGCAATGGGCGATGCATTCCAAGAGACACGAAAAAATAGGACATGGAGTGATGTTTTACCTTGCAGCATCGCTGAGAGGGGAAAAGTTACTTACAGAATGGAGTTCATATTTGCGCAATTTGTGTGTCTCTCAACGCACAGAACTTGCATGAGATTCGTGCTCATGTGAATGTCGCCTTAATATTATACACCAGTTTTAGAGGTATCGGCAAAGTTTTGGTTCAGTTCGAACTATTTCAAACCGAACCAAACTTTTTACCAAAATTCGGCAAACTGGCAAACTGAAGTTTTCAAAAGTTCACTCATCACTAATCAGTGCGGGAAAAAAGAGGATAGGGTTGCTATCAAGTGATGGTGATATGGGGGGGAACTGGGGAACTATCCCACTTTGCTATTTCCTATTTGAGGTTTACGGCTCAGAGACTTCATATTATATTTGACAGGTGACTCATATTACAAAGAGGGGATAATATCTTAATATTGCATCTGATATATAATGGTGCTTTTTTGACAAATTGATATAAAATCTGACAAAAAAAAACCCCTCTGTGTGCTACAATAAGAAATTTGAGGCATGCAGAGGTCCCGATAGACTTCTATGAGTGCTATGTTATAGCTTTGTATAGTCCAATACTTTAATGGAATCATAATACAGTCATGCCCGTACGATATGTCCGTTTTTAACCTAAGTAACCATAATCCATGTATTTCCATCTAGTTCTACCTCTCGAATTTCTGTTAATGGATTTCTTTATTAATATGTATTTTAATTTACAAAATATGAAACTTTCTATTGCTGCGAATCTGCGGGGTTATATCCGAGAGCCTCTAAAATACCTTCATCTACATAATCTCTAAGAATCATCTTGGTGCGTAGAATAATCTCTCTAAAAACATTCGCCACTTTCCGATTTTAACAAGCACAAAATTGAAGGCTTCGGCTTTCAGAGTTCATCTCTCATATTTAAAAATTACTTATGGATTATTAAATAAAGAAAATTTGAAACAGAAATCATCGGCAATAACTCAAGTAGAGTCCCCGCTGACGAGCTATTAATTTTCAATGTATCATTTGTAGAGCATTACATTTTCTCTTCATCATTAATTGGACAATGTTATATGACACGTACTGGGGGAAAAAAATGATCTTTTGCGATTTACCTGTCTGGAAAATGGAGCTATCATTAGCGAGAAGAAGTAGGTGATCATGACTTACCTATTTTTCATAAATTACACTAAATAACTATAATGGTACAATTTAGTAGTCCAAAGTTCATTTTTCATCCACAGGCCATCCATAGTTAACAGTTTAAAGTAAGGAATCCTGCCGAGAAAATAGTGGTCTAATCAGATGCCATAAATTCTGGCTGATCAGAGGAGCCCCATTTCCTTTCAATGTGAAGATCTAATGAACTAGTGTTCTATAGGGGGATGCACAACTTTTGTCCCTGCATCTGATTATTCAGGATGGCTGCACCGACTTCCAAACTGATAGAGCATCGTACGCTGTATAGCCTAATCCTGATGGATTTCGGTGTGCATGCTGAGTTTTCCCAAGGTTTTACAGCTAAATCTCCAGATAACGGCTACATGATAAGGATCTCTAATCACTTCATAGTATAATCCCGGGAAAAACCGTACACCAAAGAAATGTAGGGCTCTACTGTAAATGGTCAAGTTACTGTACTTAGGGCATCACAAATGAACTTTGCTACTAAGTTACTGGATTTGTGTAATGTTTGTAAATTATTGTTACTGTCCATTCTAAACATAACATCTTGCCTTGTGACATAATAACTACTGTGCTGCGGCGGCTGTTATGTAATGGGATTATCTTTATTCCTAATATATTAAATCATTATTAATATTCTGTAGAATTTATAGCAGGGAATGCGTTATTCTGCACAAAGCACTTCTCATCTGCTGCTGAACCTCTTTTTTTCAACAATAAGGGTGACTTCCCCCTACAGGTTTTTTTCACTGCGAAATTCGCAGCATTTTTTTTTCTGCAGGGGTCTATGGGACTTGTCATGTTAAAATCGGGATTTTGCGGTAGATTGCGGTTTTGCGCGACTGCGATTTTAACATGACAAGTCCCATAGACCCCTGCAGGAAAAAAAACGCTGCGAATTTCGCAGTGAAAAAAAAAACTGTAGTGGGTAGTCACCCTAAGGGCTCCCACCCACTTGCGAGGGCGATAGTGCGTTTTTTAAAATCGCTGCCATTTCGCAGTTGCCAAATTGTGTTTTTTTTTGCGATTTTTCTCCCACTAAACTCGCATCGCAAAGCTCTATGTATTGTGGCTGTCCTGCGTTTTTTTATCACAGCGTTTTTGACACTGACTGCTGTGCCCTTCCCCTCCTCCTTGTCTGAGAGAAAAAAAATCGCAGCGCAATCGCAATGCAGTCGCGCATGCGATTCTGTGATGCGCGATGCGTTTTTACGGCACCCATTGATTTGCATGGGCGAGGGAAAAATCAGACATCGCACTAATATAGGGCAATCGCAATCGATAAAAAATCGCACCCGCACTGCGAAAAAAAATCGCAAGTGCGCATAGCCACATTACAACTCATTTGTTTCAAACTAGAAATTTTTAGTGCTCTATCGCAAATCGCTAACGCAAGTGGGTGGGAGCCCTAAGAGGTAGCTTCCTATCATCGATTGCTGTGAAATGCTTTCATCATCCCTTTCATGAAGAAGGGTTGCAGTATTTGGGATGTGTATTATGTTGCTTTGCAATGGTTGATAGACAACATTGTATATTGAATACTGTAGCTACTGAAGAACCTCTTTTGTTAAAGAGACAGTAAGAGATTCATGTCACTCAGTTGACACCGGAGAAGGCATTCTACAGAAATGACCTCTTCTAATGGAAGAGATGCCACTTGTCTCTGTTTAATCAAGTTCTAATACCAGAATTTAAATGAACCGTCCTGTTTGGAGACAAAATTCTGTCCAGAACCAGAAGCGGAGGGTGCTACAGTTGTTCTTCTCTGCCATCCCTCCGACCCGCTGATTTCAGGTCCTGTTTTTCGCCTTCCGAGATGACCTAATCTTTAGCTTTCCTAATTCCACTAATGCATTGTAAATGCTCTGTGATTGGCTAGAACTGCTCATGTAATCGGCACTAGCCAGTCAAAGCAGAGAACAGTGTACATTTAATAGTTAGAACATTTCTGCAGCCATCTTGGACAGCTAAAAACAGGACCCAAAACCAGAGGATTATGGAGCTGCAGAGAAGAACAACTGCAGATAATATACCTCTATTTCCCCTCCTGTCCCAGGAGAATTTTTTTCCCAAAACCAGAGGGTCACTTTAATGTTTCTAAATACTACTTGCAGATTTGCCAATGGAAAATGTCGACTCATGTGCAATATGTATCTTGAAACATCTGGAATAAAATAACCTCCACAGGGAGCAATGAGTCAGCTAGGAGTAAAGTCCAAGGGGAGCCAGAGAACAGTTTTGTAGCTCCTATGTGTTCTTTAATAGTATTTTTTTTCTCAACATTACAAGCTATTCTTTTATCGTAACACAACAGGATTAGAGATGAGTGAGCGTACTCGGTTCGGGTGTTTTTGCACTCGAGCACCACTTTTTCCGAGTAACTGACTACGGGGGGTTCCGGGAGGCGGCGTGGTGGAGCGGGGGGTAGCAGAGTGGGGAAAAGGGGGGAGCTCTCTCTCTCTCTTTCTCCCCCCCCCTACTTCCCTCTGCAACCCCCCGCTCACCCCCGGCGCCCCCCGAATCTTTTGGTCCAAGCAGTCAGTTACTCGGAAAAAGCACTGCTCAAGTGCAAAAACACCTGAACCGAGTAGATTCGCTCATCTCTAAACAGGATGTATTGTAAAGTAATTCAGAGTATAAATAATCCACCCTGATAGCATCGCAAACAGTGATTATATCGCATTAAGGTCCTTTTACACTGATCGATAATCATCCACTGGATGGCGGGAATCTGAATGATAATTGTTCAGTGTAAATCCCGGCAGCGACTGAACGATGAACAATACTTTGTCATTTGGATCATGCAAGCATAAAAATCAAACAACGATCAGCCTGTGTAAACAGGCAGTCATTCATCCATGAATGACTGCCTGTTCACTGTGAATGGAGGGGGGCAGCCGGAAGCGATCTTTGGCGCGCTCCTCCTCCATTTACTGAATGATCCTTGTTCTTGTGTGAAAGCGCAGGAGCGATTAACGCTGGGATTACTGTTATGTGCTGACAATCAGCCTATGTTTTAGAAACTTAAGAGTTGAGCCAAAGAAAAATAGATCTGTGCATCTTCTTTTTAACATGACGCAAAATAATTTAAAGTTGTAGTCATTGATGGTGCCGGACTTCATTGCTACTTGTGGGAATTATAATACTGGGGAGATCATAAAGCATTTGTACAACCACCTGAGGTAAGCCGCTGTTTTTTGTTTTTTTTTAATTCATATGAAGCAACATAAAAAGTTTTCTGAGTTTTAAAAAAAGAGGATCAGCCTTTTTTCCTGCCAGACAAGTGCCATCTATGTTCATGCCTTTTTGCTTGGCATTATAGTCCTGCTACTAAATAATTATGGCTGAGCTGCAATACCACTCACAACCTGAGGACAAGAACGGCACTGTTTCTAGAAAAAAAAATATTTTCAGTTGAGAAAATATTTTTTTTTTCCTGATTTGATCTGTATTTTTATAGGTTATCCAATTCTATCTTCTTCAGCTACCGCCTAGCTTACAGACTTTACTCACTGTAGGTCCATGCAGTATCTACTCATAAATCTTTCAGTGCATTTCTACATCTCTTTTATTACTCGATGCTTACATGCTGTATATTATATACTCACATATAATGAACCTAAAAATATATTTCTGTGGATAATTTCGTAGAAAGCATTTTCCTAGAAATCAGCGAAAGGTGCGCAATGACTGCTGCTGGATAGAGTAATATCACTTTAGCATTACACAAGCAATAATCTAGACCTAACAAAACCTGACAGTTGCAGCACTTATGGGCTCTCAGCTACACAATGGAAAAGAATGTTGACCTGATCTCTTAAGGAAGTTTGCTATTACTTTGCAGTTGTGACGTCCACCAATTAATGGTCCCAGAGGAAGCAATCGGAGACTATATTACAGCAAGCGGAGGTTTTATACCGTCACACTGCTTGTTATTTTGCAATAAAGAAAGAACATTTACCTGCATAACCTACCGTGTTTCCCCGAAAATAAGACAGTGTCTTATATTAATTTTTGTTCAAAAAGATTTAACTTTTTTACATGTATAGTGCCTGGACACTATTTAAATTGACTTTTTTAATTAACTGTTAGCAGGGCTTAATTTTGGAATAGAGCTTATATTTCAAGCATCCTCAAAAAGCCTGAAAAATCATTTTGCCTCCTCAAAAATTCTGGAAAATCATGCTATGTCTTATTTTCAGAGATGTCTTATTTTGAGGGAAACAGGGTACATACACATGCTGCAGTCTCCAATACAGTAGATGCTAAAAGACTGAGTTGGTGAGAGAGCAACAAAGAGTTAAATAATAAATTCAGCTCTGTTACATCTGTAGCAAAAGTTACTTTTTAAGCAAGTAAATGTTTGATAGTTTTGTTTATTTAATTGTTACATTTCTTCAACAAACAAGTAGTTTCTGTGCCTGGGCTGAATCTTTATCCACTTTTACTTTGACCTTAACGTTAGAGAGAAGGAGAAAAAAAAGAAAAGACCCCTCCATAAAGTACAGCTGCCCCCACCAATCTTCCGCTCAGGGTTGGATCAATGCAGAAAAATGCCCTTTGATGGACTTTCTGGCCCTGTGATCTCCCAGCCCTAGGGGTTTAAAGGATGAGCATATCAATTCGGGACCACTGAACTGCATTTCCATTGCATAAGGACCCCTCCTCCTGGCTTTGTGCAGACAAATTCGAGCCCTCCCACTTTTGTCACTCTTCTTTCATGCTTTATTTAGCAAACACAAAACAAGCTTTGTTTGTTGCTGGGTCGATTCTAAACTTTGCATAAAACAGTTTAAAGTGTTGTTAAGCTGTGTGTACCTGCGAGGAGCTCCAGGTTTCTAATCACTACAAAATCTGCCGGTTTTTTTCTTATTCATTTAATAAGAATTCCAAAATGTATTTATTTTTGTTCCGTCAAAAAGTAGCTTTTAGAAAACATTTTGGGACCGGCCAGGCTAAATAATCTTCGATGGATGAGTGTGACTGGCCTGTGTGGAAGAGAAAAACGAAATCTGAGATAATTTAATCCAAGTCTCCTTCGCATGGAGCAATAACGGCAACGGACATTTGTTCTATTTTTTTTTTATTTTAGTTTTTAACATTTTTGGTACTGAAAAAATGTATAATTTTTTCCTAAAACCTTAAAAAAAAAAAACGTGCTTTCTATCTGCATTGCAGGGTAAAAAAAATGACATTGTTGCTTTCGCACAAGCAGAATATTTCCGCAACATGTAGCTGAAGACGCAGCTTAATCTGCCGCTGTGGATCTTCTCTCCATAACCTGCATGTATACATGCGGTTTTGGGGTGGAAGTTTCTATGTCTTAGAGCAGGGTTCCCCAACTCCAGTCTTCAGGGACCGCCAACAGGTCATGTTTTCAGGATTTCCTCAGTGTTGCACAGGTGATGTTATTATTGTCAGTGCCTCAGACATTGCCACAGGTGTTCTTACTATAGGATATCCTGAAAACGTGACCTGTTGGTGGTCCCTCAGGACTGGAGTTGGGGACCCGTGTCTTAGAGTGCATATTATGGAAACATTCCACTCATGTGAAAGTACTTTATCTTGGCTTTCAACTTTATTTAAAGTATGACTATAGTATGCTGCTTATGATGATGATGATCCATACAGTCAAGGCCCACTAAGACCCCCTGCAGAAGGGCACAAACTCCGCGGCGGGATTCCCCGCGGAATTTCCCCCCGTACACGTCTGCATTGGATTGCATTACAATACGCAATCCTATGCAGACGGCCGCGGTTTGCCTGCACGAAATCACGTGCAGAAAACAAACCGCGGCATGCTCTATTTCTGAGCCCCGCACAGAAATGTCACTCCCCGGACACCGGCTCCGCTCTGCACATGCTGGAATCATACAGAACTTTTTGCAGCATTCCTTGGGGGACATTCAGTGGCATCTTTGACAGCTTGCTTTAATTAAAAACGCTGCACATATTATCTGAAAGCCTCTAGCAAATTATTGAAAGGTCTACATGTATTGTGTTTCTTTTTGTGATGTTTATGTGACACTTTTAGTTTTTTTGTGTGTTTTTTTGCATGGTATAGTTGGGGTATTTTCCCATAACGACTTGCATGCAACAAGTGTAGAGCAATTTACCAAAACTCAACCACAAACACTTGTGGTGCCATGAAAAATGCTTGAAATTCCTGATGTTATTTTTTAGATGCGTTTCAAAGAAGACACAATGTGTGAAGGAGGCATGCAGGCGATCTCCACAAAACTGCACCTGCACTTTAAAGAGAATCCATCAACAGGAAGGAATCCTTTATGTGAGGTAAGCTATTAGGTAAGGAATTTATAGTGAGCCTTATGCTAACTACTGCAGCTCCAGACCTAGTTGGCTCAGTGGAATCACACAGCCAGCATGGGTCCCTCCAGTGGTGCCATGAAGACAACCATGAAGTGCCGCTTGGCCAATTAGGCTTTAAAACACAGTAAATAACATAGTGCAGAATTGAAACCAAGTGAAATATCACCTGTTGATCTATATCCTATACAGCTTTTAAAATGTATATTCTTTAAACGGCTCCATCCTGGTGACTGGATCACTGTAAAGATTTTAGATTTTCAACCTATTCTTCGTGAGGCATTTCTATAAAAATAACGGAGTTTTACTTTTTCTTAACTGTCATCTCCAAGCTGTCTAGAAATGCTTACAAAGGATCCTCTGGGCCTGGAGAAGCAGGGATGGCCCAACAGCTTCTCTGACTACCTGATGCACACTCTGTATAGTATATACCAGTAGTTTGAGGTTGGATTCGCACAGCCATATGTGGGACTATGGAAGATAAATAGAGAGGTCCAGCAGCACTCGCTTGAATACCTCGTGCATAGGGAGGAATGATGAAGATTGCAAAGCCACACACCAGGAGTTATGAGCCTCCAACTCCTCCCAAATTATATTTACCGGATATGTGGGACTATGGTCGTCACTACAGAGCATAGTTGCGCATAAACTGAGTGTTTTTCCCGCCGGCTGTTCAAACTCCGTGCCATAGCGCATGAGTTTAAAAAAAAAACTTGGGAGAATACGTCCTGCCCTATCTTTTTCGCATGTGGTATTAACTATTGGGCAAGTCCTCTCTTTGCTCGGGTGTAGTATTCACGCTAAAAAAGAGCTAGTGAAAGTGAAATCATTGGATTCCTTTTGTCCCATTATGCAGCCATGATTATCACGGTCACTTAATGGGAGAAATACACGCCCATTTGTTTAAGCCCTAAAGGCCCATTTAGACCCGACGATTCTCGCTTAAAGCCATCTTTTGAGCGAGAATTGTTGGGTCTAACTGCAGGGACATCATGCAGTTTTCGTCAACGAATCACTGATCGTTCTCTTTCAGCATGCTGAAGGAGAACGATGAGCCTTATCAGGAGTTCACAGCGGGATACCGCTGATACTATTGTTTCAGCTGTATCCTGCTCAGTGAACACAGCCGGGGTATGAAGAACACAGCGGTCCAGCTTTGTTCTTCATACTCCACATGGAGCGCACAGCTGTATATCAGCTGAGCGCTCCATGAACAGCCAGGGTATGAAGAACACAGCTGGACCGAGAAGAGAACAGCTGGATGCAGAAGACAAGCGGACCCGCTTGTCTTCTGCATAACCCACTCGGGTTTGAGGGATCACCTTGCTAAATGCACACAACCATTATCACTCAAAAGTTGCTCAAAACCAGGCATAAGGCACCACATGCTGCTCTGACTGACAGGCATGGCTCATGTGGGCAGCACTGGTTAATCAAAGCAGGTGTAGTATGTTAAACTAATGATGCGTACTAATGCACAGTGTGCATCAGGTAGTCAGAGATGCTAGTGTGGCCATCTCTGTTTCTCCAGGCCAAGAGGGTCACTATTGTTACTGTGTTTATCATCAAATGAGAGGAATAGCTAATGCAAAAGTTGAGCTAATGCTTTTTCTTCAGCAGACAACCATTTCTGGTACCTACTAAACTGCAGCTTTGTTGATCCTACCAAAAGTACTTGGACACGTGAGCAAGAATCAGAAGTAGTATTTATTTACATATTTTAATATTTAGTGGGATCTCCGTAGGCCTCCTAATGACATCAGATACTCCCCATGGCATACCTTCTGCTAACGTCTGATCATTTAAGCTGGTATTTCCCTCCATTCAACCCACAAACATCTGGCATGTTCTCTTAAAGATGATGCATTAGCTCAGCTACATTGGTGCAAGGAGCATCATCATTGGACAGTTGAACAATGGAAGAACATTCTATGGAGTGATGAATCATGCTACTCCATTTTCAAATCAGATGGAAGTACCCGGGTGTGGAGGATACCTGGGGGGACACCTTTTGCCTAAGTGTGTTGTGCCGATAGTTAAGAAAAGTGAAGGTTCCATTATGGTCCGGGGATGTTTTACGTGGAAAGCCCTCAGTCGGTTGGTTGTAGTGCAAGAACCATGAATACAGAAGAGTGCCTTGACATTTTAGACAATACAGTACAGCCAACAGTATGGCAATACTCTGGGATTGGTCAACAATCTTTCCAACAAGACAGTGCAGTTTATCACAAATCTAATGCTTTTTTATGTTGGTTGGAGGATATGGGTGTTTAACAGTTGGACTGGCTGTACAGAGTCCCGACCTGAACCCTACTGAGCATCTTTGGGATGAACTGGAATGTCAGATCAGGAAATATGAGCAGAATTCATCAGACATTTGCAAGATGAATAGAGGGAAATATCAGATGAAGTGTATCAGATCTTAGCAGAAAGTGTGCTATGGAGAGTATCCAATGTCATTAGGGTCAAAGGAGGCCCAATTAAGTATTAACATATGTAAATAAACAATACTTTTGATTCTCGCTCAGGTGTCCAATTACTTTTGGTAGGATAGTGTATATCTCTTCATATTTCTACATTGGAAGCTGATAGCCTATACAGGAGCAAAATAAACCCATAGGGAAAAAAACTGTATAAAACTAGGAAAAAAACCAAAAAAAACCTCCAGGGTCCTGGTAATGGTCCTACCTAGGTGGTAGTATGCTTACTGCACTAAACTGCTATTCCACATCGTATGATACAAGTCATGTGATTATGAATGATGTAATTATGATGTGTTCATGTTGGGATTGTTAAGTAGTTTGTGAATTTGTTAATGGAAATATTCTGATTTTCTGCTAAATAAATTCTGAACGTTTTTTTCTAAAGTTTTGTTGAATTGCCCATTTTAACAAGTTGCTTTTAATTGCAGATGAGCTACTTGTGTGGACCAATGAAATTAAATTGCTGGAACTTGCGCTGCCTAATCCTCTACTGCCACAGAGCAAAATATAAGATGCTAAAGAGGAGAACGTTTCATACATGAGGGTCCCAATCCATGCTGGGCATAAGCCGGATATTCTCATACGTTTCACTTACATGGCCATACACATCTCAATGCTTATTGGCCAATGCAGACTTTCAAACTGGCCATACATTTTCAATGACACCTGTCGATCGACAAATGAGCTTTCTGGAAAGGTTCATTTAGGGAAAGATACCGGATGAAAATTGAGAACCTGGATGACCTCTTGTCAGATGATGACTATGTATGATTGGTTGGCTGAAAGGATTTATTGCTAAAATCCACCCAACAAATGATCATTTTGATTGAAATCACCAATTTTCATCAACTGTAGGGCACCTTCACACGGCCGTAGACGTTTTTTCGAGTGCCCGCCGGCGCCATAAAAACGCATGAATGGGCGCATAACTCTAATGTTTGTGTGCCCGTTCAGATGGCCCAGGCCCGACGCATATACTCCGAGGCCTCAATGCCATTGCGCAGGGAGAGGCAGCTTAGCTCTGCTAAACTGTCTCCCCCTTCCCTCCCCCTCGCCGGCTCACCTTCTTTCTCTTCCCCTCTGGCTGTTTACAATGGGAGGGGGCGGAATGGGAATGGAGCTAAGCTCCCGCCCCTTGTCCATAGCCAGAAATGGGAGGGGGTGGAGCAGGGCGGAGCTTATCTCCGCTTCAATCCCACCCCCTCCTATTGCAAACAGTCGGAGAGGAGGAGAGTGGAGGAGAGAAGGGGGGGGGGGGAGTTTAGCAGTCACTGGATTCAGAGCCATAACGTTATTTTTTGTCATCATGGTCATATAAGGGCTTATTTTTTGCGGGACAAGTTATATATTTTTTTAATAGCATAATTTTTGGGTACATATAATATATCGTATGACGTTTATCAATTTTTTATTTTTTAAATGTGGGTTTAATAATTTACTAGCTTTTTGATTGAGGTTGTTATGAATGCACTGGTACCGAGCTTGTGTGTTGTTTTTGCTACTTTACATTTAAGTGCTGAAAGGTGAGGGGGTTGTGTTTTTTAAGTTTTCACAATTTTTTACATTTGTATTAAACTTTTTTACACTTTTTACTTTTGTCTTGAACTGCATCTCCTTTGATTCCTGATAGACTACATGGCACTATTTCAGTATTCTACAAGCCTAGTAGACCCCACTTCTGGCAACACTTCATAGGCCACCATAGATGGCTGACCCATTAGGCCATTGTTAGGCCCCCAGGTGCCAGAACAACATATTGGAACCTCCTTATTGCATTGCAAAGCTACTGTGGGTAACAAAGAAAGCCTCCTCAATCCGTCAGCCTCTTTAGATGCAGTATTCGCACTGACTGTGGAATATAAAGGCTTAAGTTGCAAGGATCAGTGCTAGCTCTGACTATGGCAGTTAGCGCAGAAATCCAGCTGACTTCTGACAGCTCAGTTCCTGTCATAAATGGCAATCTCATATCTATCTATCCTCAAAACATTTAAACATTTATCCAAAATTATAGCTAATCTAGCACTGGTAAAAAATGGCTATGGAATGATAGACTTAGACTAGTTCTGGAGAAGAGAGCTATAGAAACTTCAGCAATAACTATGTTTTTGGCAAGGCTTGTTGTGGACATAACTACAAGACACGTAAGGCAGTGGGACCTAAATGGCGTTGTCTCACTTCTAGCTGTTTTGTTGCAGGAAGCGGACAGCTCCATACACTTTTCTGTGGCCTGGGTTGGTACTGCAGGCTGACTCCTATTGAAGTGAGTGGGACTCAGCCTGCAGTACCAACCTCAGTCAATGAGCAATGTACAAAGCTGTCTGCTTCCTGCAGCAAAGCAGCTAGAAGTGAGACAACTCCTTTAAGTGCACACAGCAGACTGAGCAGTGGGAATCTGGTGGAAACTTAATACATTTCCTCATTGAAATATTCTCTGCTATTACTTCTTGCCCTGAGGCTTCATTTACACAAGCGTATATCGGCCAGGCTTTCACGCCCGGCCAATATACACTGCCTATCTGATCCATTGGTTTACACTGCATCAGTTCAAATGGGCGTATTCCTGCAGCGTAAAAGCGCTTGGCCAGCCACCTGGCCCGACTAGGGCGATGGCTTCCATAGACTCCTTTGTGAGCCTTTGGTAGCTGCCGGGCAGGAACTAAATCAACAACTCAGCGGGGTATTTTCAGCATTTTCATTAGAATCTTGAACCTTGGTGGCCACTTGTACTTGATCATCAGAATTTGATCCAATGATCCAATGTAAAAATATTTTTTATTACTCTGCATATATATTGGATTTTCATATTGGACTGTTCCACACAATTAAATCATGCGTGTTCATACAAAACAAAACTTTTGGTTTCTGTGTATTGTATTACCAAAATATGATTAGCTGTTAGTGTGTGGTAATTGTCAATGCCGGGATAAATGCTCTAAACCTCTAGCGTTTCACTGGACTATCAGGTGACAATTGCAAAATTAACCAATTGCCACTTTACAGTACAGCAGAACAGCAATTAAAATCTCACCTTTCATGGTTAAATATTAGATTTAAATGGATCCAATCTCATTGTGCTTGCAACAGATACCACAGTGTGGAGGAAATAGTTGAGCTACCTGACAGCAGTATATTATATGACTCAAGGAGGAAATTCCTGTAAAAAAAGCCATGGATTGGTAATGTCAAACAGTGGTGGATTTGGTTATTTTCAATGTTCAGTTGAGTGGAAGAGTATGTTACATGTCAAATCTGCAAGAAAATACAAGGGAGACTTAAACATGATGCTAAACTGGATTAAGGGACAACTGGTGAAGTCTAGGTCATTACAAATGATGCCTTGAGCTTGTATTTCCCAGAAATGACTACCATGATGCCTTCTACTAAGTTAAGAACATGATTGCTATGGGGCCTTTTAGTAGTATGAGGGTATCACATTTCTGTGGCCACCAAGATGCCTTGTTCTTCACTATGTAAAAGGTCCCATACCAAAACTTCAAGGCTGACACCATGTTATGGTCATGTAATTGTGGTCAAAGCTGAGCTTCTTACTAGAGTTGAGCGAGCATACACTGCCGAGCTTGATGCTCGTTCAAGTATTAGCGTACTCGATGGTGCTCGTTACTCGAACGAGCATCAAGCCGTGTTCGACCCCGCCACAGTTTTTGGCTCCTCCCTGCTGTGATGTGCCTGTTTTGCCCCCCCCCCCCCCTGCCGCGATGCAGCCCGCGTCAATGGCAAATTTTTTGGCTGGCAGGCAGGGGGAGAGAGAGAGACCTAGAAAAAATAGCTCGGCACCCGGCGTCCCACATACAAAAATGCTCGAGTCTCCCATTGTAGTCAATGGGGTTCATTACTCGAGTAGAGCTCTCGAATTTTACGAAAAGCTTGATTTGAATAATGCGGACCCGAGCATTTGGGTGCTCGCTCATCTCTACTTCTTACCTTAAATTTGAAGACAGTTAATGTAATAACCCTTCAATATCTACCCTTAGTGGCATGAAAGGCATATTGCCATCTCATAAAGTGATGAACTATTGCTTGGGTATGCCGTCACATTGTGATCAGTGGCGGTCCAACCTCTATAACCCTCTCCAATCCTGAGAATCAATTGGATGTCGTTCTGTAATCTCTTCAGTCTTTTACTTACAGAGTTTTGGCCACCCGTCATCCCAAAGGTTGAATCCTCTAAGAGTATACATTGATGGTGTATACTAGTGATATGCGATCACTTCATGAAATGGGTATACCCCTGTAATATGAAATAAAATTTATAAAAATAGTATAATTGCTCATCAACTTGAAAAACTGAGGATACATAACATGACTGTACAATTGAGTAAATTGCTCTACATAGCTAGATTTAATTTTACTGCACACTTGTAGCGTATACAGTATGGCCAGTAGCTAGAGATGAGCGAGCACCAAAATGCTCGGGTGCTCGTTACTCGAGTCGAACTTTCAGTGATGCTCGAGAGTTCGTTTCGAGTAACGAACCCCATTGAAGTTAATGGGCGACTCGAGCATTTTTGTATATCGCCGATGCTCGCTAAGGTTTTCATTTGTGGTGCTCGTCTCGAGTAACGAGCATCTCGAGCACCCTAATACTCGAACAAGCATCAAGCTCGGACGAGTATGCTCGCTCATCTCTACCAGTAGCATAGTGTCTATGACTGTGTCCAAGGAGCCGAAAATACACTTTTTGTGTCTCCATCCAGGCCCCATACACACTGCTCAGACTATACATAAGGAGCAAGTGATATATACATATAAGTGGCAAATATGATGGATACCTTGTAAGAACCCAACAGGTCCCAATATAAGTCAACAGGGGCTTTTGAACACAGTGGTGTCCATCATGCAACAAATGCGACAGAGCATTGTGGTTTTCATTATAACTAGATTGATGCAATGTTCGCTACGCAAACATAAAATCAGTTCACTCACATTTGTGATGTTACCTTGCATGGCACCGCATTGCAATGCTATGCAGGAAAAAAATCACAGCATGTCCTCTCTTTTTGTGATATCGCTCATTGATTGCAGTGGGGCCAGCAGCAGCGCCTGCCCCATTGAAAACAATAGGAGAACATCACAATCCCCTGCTGCGGCTGTGACAGACATGTCGGGGGATTCCTTCAGCCCTGCAGGGATGCGAGGCAGTTTCCATGTGAAAACGGCTCACATCCAGGGGTCTCCTCATGGATTGTGAGGGCAATATCGGGCCATGATTCACATCCGGATATCACCCTCGCCAGTGTGAAGGAGCCCTGACTCTCCCTAGTGGCGCTGTTGGCTGAAGCTCAACATTGCCGCTAGAGTTAACATATGAACTTTGACCTTGCTTGACAGGTCACGCAATGTATCAAAATCAAATTTTATGATTTTATGGCGGCGGTGAAGATGTCACAAATCTAATGACACCAAAATCATCCACCAAAGGTCACGCAAAGGGGTCAAAGTGCGGTGCACGAAAAAGCCTGTAGGATTTTTATATTAGATTCCAGTAAGCACTCATGTAATATTGAAATAATACAGTAAAATGATATTTATGAATGTTATCGCTATACTTAAAAACTAACGATAAAGAAGTCAAATGAATATTAAACTGATTTTAAAAAATGGATCATTGAAAGCTTGACACACTGACCAGCCTCTATTTCTGATGCTTTAGTAATCTCTCTTGCTACAACGGCCTCGATTATAATAAGTTCCAACAGAGCTAAGTCTTTCATTTAGGACTTTTGCTTTTTACTTCATTGTTGCAGCGCATATTAATAGTATTAAAGGGGTTGTCCCGCGCCGAAACGGGTTTTTTTTTTTTCAACCCCCCCCCCGTTCGGCGCGAGACAACCCCGATGCAGGGAAGTAAAGAAAGTTTACCGGAGCGCTTACCTTAATCCCCGCGCTCCGGTGACTTCAATACTTACCGCTGAAGATGGCCGCCGGGATCCTCTGTCTTCGTGGACCGCAGCTCTTCTGTGCGGTCCACTGCCGATTCCAGCCTCCTGATTGGCTGGAATCGGCACGTGACGGGGCGGAGCTACACGGAGCCGCTCTCTGGCACGAGCGGCTCCATAGAAGACTGCTGAAGACCCGGACTGCGCAAGCGCGGCTAATTTGGCCATCGGAGGCCAAAAATTAGTCGGCACCATGGAGACGAGGACGCTAGCAACGGAGCAGGTAAGTAAAAAACTTTTTATAACTTCTGTATGGCTCATAATTAATGCACAATGTATATTACAAAGTGCATTATTATGGCCATACAGAAGTGTATAGACCCACTTGCTGCCTCGGGACAACCCCTTTAAAGCAAAAACATAATTTATATTTATATCTTTGGTCTGACAATGTTCAGAAAATGGAGTGATGTTGTTATACACAAAGGATGATCCTCTCTATGAATAGGACATGGCATATTCTATAGATTGTGATGATGACCTACCATTAAACGAGGTTTTGTAAAGGCGATTAAACAACATTTTCCTCCTCTAAAATTGAAATGTTTCTCAAAGGGAGCTTTTTTTTTCTTCTCAGTTGTTTTCTTGATAGAAAAAATGCAAGGTGATGTAATGTTGTACAATTGCAGACTTGAAGAACGTTGTTGGCCATTGCATTCAATGGAGTTATGATTTCATTGCCATATAGGGGTAGACAGATAGCCATTACATCTGGGCCTGCAGGCTCCTCTGTCAAATAAGAAGACATCAGTATTGTAAATGGTAGCTGGGGGGCTCTATTACAAATTTGGCATTTGCACCCAAGATTTTCAACTTACCCCATTGGCTCCAAATATCCGATGGCAGAAAACATGGAGACATTTGATGCATTTTCATCAGTCTGAAGCAGGATTGACTAATCTTCTCTATAATGGATTGGTTTATAATTTATAAGCCAAACAATCATACTTACATAGTTTGAAAAAGACACATATTTGTCAAATATAATCTTTCCCAAACCAATTCTAAGTCATTCAGTGCTTATCTAATTAATCTTTCATGCTATTTGTAATTAGATAACCATCTGGCCCTTTTTGAATGCTAGATAATATGTGTGATTACTACCTTTTATGGATGCAGGGCTTGAAGAACATCACATTGAGGCACTTGCTTGTTGAACCATACACTAGCAAATCCCAATGGCACCATTTCCACACCAAGCCATGTATATAAATGTATTTATTAAACCATAAAGGGATAAAAACAGTACAGCACAATTCAATTCCCTCCTATGGTCTTCATCAGTTACCTGGTGAAGACCATAGGAAGGGATGAAACATGATGTATTGTTTTATTGCTATGTGGTTTGATGAAGGCATTTGGATACATGCTGTGGCGTGGTCATGGTGCTGTTGGTAATTGTCCACTACAAAGGTCCACAGTCCAAAATATAGATATATTGGGTTTCCACTACACTAGCTAATGGTTTTACAAGCAGTATATGGTTCTACAGAACCTCAATGTGATGTTCTTCTAGATATTTATCTATATCATACAGCGGGTCGGAGGACTTTTGGATGAGACCTCTCCATTTCAATCACGGCTTGAAGCTTGTGGAGGCATGAAGCTGTTTGTGTGTGTATAGTATAATATATATATATATATATATATATATATATATATATATATATATATATATATATATATATATATATATATATTATAGTTATTAGATGTTTATTGGAATTGTGCCCATCTGAGAACAACTCAAACAGGTAAGGGTTTTCATACGTTCCTTCTTTCCAACAGTCTCCCTTTGGTACATTTAGATCAATGCCCTTGTTCTCTCTATAGTTTTTCCCATTTTTTCCATTCCAAGAATATCCTACTTCTGAGGAAGGGCATTCCAGTTTGAGTACTCTTACTGTAAAATACCTTTTCCTATATTGATGTCTGAATTGCCTTTCCTCAACATGTAATGAATGTCTCTTGGTCCTTTGTACAGATTTTATAATGAATATGCATCCCAATAAGATCAGCACAAATATATCTTTTTCCACATTGTTCAAATCCAATTTTTTATAGAGATCTTGCACCCTTTTTAAAAATCTAGTTGCCCACCGTTTAACTCTCTCTATCCTAATTACAACATGAAACCCAAAACAAAGCCGCTACATTTCAGATGTGGTCTTATAAGCCATTTATAGATGGGCAATATTATATGGCAATCACAAGTTTCTATTTTATTTGCTTCATTCTTATAATTTATGTACTTAAAATTTAAAGGGTTGTTTGGGTCTATAGAAGTCCAAGCTATTAAAATATCATGTTGAATATCACACATAGTAAAAGCTGAACAAAATGAAAACCTTATAAGAACTATATAAATTTGATATCCCGATTCCCCACAGTCATACAGACCCCCAAAATAAAGTTAACATATAATTTTAACCACATAATGAACATTGTAAAAACAAAAACCGAAAGAAAATCCCCAAATAATGCCAACAATTGTACAATTGCCTTTTTTCCCCCCAATTTTCTATTCCGCCCCACAAAAAAATGTTTTTAAGGTTTTTCAATACATTAGATGGTACATTAATTGGTGCTATTAAAAATGCAATGCCTCACACAAGAAAACAAGCCCTCATAAAGCCTTGCTGAACAAAAAATGCAAAATTTATAGTTGTGGAAGGTCTTGATGAAAACAGAGGAAATGTTGCCGCCAAAATTGGTTGGGATGCAGAGGCGTAACTTGAAGCTGCTGGGCCCCAATTCAAAATCTGCATCAGTGTCCCTACATTCTTCATCCACAGAACTGGTGTCCCTATATGGGAAAGAGAGACTTTATTAGCACCCTAAAGCCTGGGTACAATTGTAATTGCAACGGGATCATGGCTCTAAGTTAGTGCTGTGGTCCCATTGCAACCATTACTGTCAGTGATGAACATGACAGTTAGAAATAATCCACTGTACTACATAAGCAGTGCAGTGCATTATCTAAGTGATCAAACAATTGCATCTTCAAGTCCCTTTGTGGAATGAACATGTGTGGTAGAAAAAAAAGAAATAATAAAAAATGTTTTCCTGTACAAACCCCTCCCCCATGAAAAATAAATCCACAAAAGCGTCATTTTTGCAATCAAATTATTTATTATTCGAAAACTACAAATAATAAAAAAGCCCAAATTTTGTATTGAGACGTTCGTAACAATCACTGCTATAAAATTATTATGTCATCTATCCCATATAGTGAACACTGTTAACAAAAAAGGAAGAAAAACAATGACAAAATTGCTATTTTTGATCATTCTGCAACACAAAAAAATGAAAAAAAGAAAATGATCAAAAAGTCCTCAAAATGGTATTAGTGAAGCTGTCAACTCATCCCACCAAAATACAGCCACTCAGAAAAAAGATAACATATCACTTATACCACACAGTCACCCGCATGCAAAAGGGAAATTGCATGCAGTTGCAGCGGGAATAGAGAGTTGATATAAAGCAGATTCAATATCAAAGTCAGTAGCCAAACATCATAAAACACAATAGGGACAGCTTTGTCAATAGTCTTAGAGATAAATCCTCAAAAGCACAGAATTATGCAGCAGCCAATAATAGCAGTAGCAGCGAGAATAGTCACTAAGGTTCTAGCAAAAGATGAAATCCAATGGCTCCATCTGCCAAAGGTGTCAGTCCACCAGTCACCAAAAGTTCTTTCGAGAGGCTAGTTAGACCCTTCAGAGCCTTAGTTATGGAACCACAGTTGTGATCAGGGATTGAACAACCCAGGAGAAAGCATATGTCTATCATGGTGGGGAGACTCTCTTGCAATGAGATGCGTGTATCCAATTGGATTTGTTCTTCTAGCTGAACATCTGTAGCCGTGGTCAGGGACACTTGTTATGGACCATCAAGTCTGGGTTCTAGAGCTTTGCGGACATGATTTTGGTAACCACCCAACCTCCTAGTTTAACAGAATGAGTTCCTTCTGAGCTGTCAGGATTTTGAAGGGAAGCAAACACTCGAGAATATACATTAGTTTAGTGTTTTGTGAGAGCAATGACACAGTTTGTCAGGCTACCATGCTGCAGCTGGAGTTATTGTGGAAAATACAATCCTAACCTTGGGGCTGACCCAAAAAGTATCTCATACGGGCTGAGGCCTGTTCTGTCAGGTGTGTACCTTACGGAGAAGAGTGCCACAGGCAATCACACTCGGTCCATGCTCTATTGAGCTCTGCCATGGCCTTCTGGATCTTGATTTTAAGATACCATTTAATCTTTCTGCTCTAGCACTGCTTTGTGGATGGTACGGAGCATGAAGCGTCTGTACTACCCCTAATGCTTTCATTATTTCCTGCATCTCTTCTCCCGTGGAGGGAGTACCTTTGGCCACTCTCAATTGTCTCTGGTACACTGTACCTGTATACCATCTCAGATATCAGTTCTTGGCGGTGGTGTTGTGAGCGGGTATTTCCCGAAGCCATGATGGGATAGAGATGGGATATACACGTGTTTGCATAGGCTGATGTGAGAAACATATGAAAAGATACATATACAACATAATACATATACTATTACTATACCAGGTACCAATGAAAACCCCAGCATATCTCACAAAAAATAGGACCCCACACAGCATTGTAGATGGAAAAATTAAAAAATGATGGTTCTCTAAATATGGCAATGAAAAAATCCAAAAGGTGCTCCTTCATTTATGAGGTCTGTGTTTGAGTCATGATGTGCACCGAAGAGACATGGGATATTTCTGAAAAGTGCAGATTCAAGGTAATAAATACTGAGTTTTATTTGTCTGTTAATGTCTGTTGTGTTACAGAAAAATATATATACCGTATATACTCGAGTATAAAACAACTTTTTCAACACATTTTTTATGCTAAAAAGCCCCCCTTGACTTATACTCGAGTGAGGGTCCCGTTCTCAGGCCTCTTTCACATGAAAAAGAAAAAAAAATCTATACTTACCTCTCCGCTGCTGCCAGGGGCTTGGCACATCTTGCCGCTTAGGTCCCGCTACTGAAATGAAGTTCCTGCAGCAGGTGGGGATTTAAAATCCCTGCTTGCTGAAAGGTCAGCGTCTGATTGGTCCTCAGGCAATCACAGGCAGCACTTAGCCATTCATTGAATGACAGCTGAGCGCTGCCTGTGATGATTGGTCACAGCGCTCAGCCAATCACAGGCAGCGCTCGGCCATTTATTGAATTCATTGCTGAAAGAACTTCATTACAGTGACGGGACCCAAGCCGCTAGAGGCACCTGAGCCCCGGCAGCGGCGGAGAAGCAGGTATAGATATTTTTTACTACAACCAGGGATGATTTTTAGGGAAGGGCTTATATTTAAAGCCCTTCCCTGAAAATCACTGTGGGGGTTGCGGCTTATACTCGAGTCAATATGTTTTCCCAGCTGTGGTAAACTTAGTGCCTCGGCTTATATTTGGGTCGGCTTATACTCAAGTATATACAGTATATTTAAAATCTACACGTAAAATGAGCTTTAGTTCCTATGAAACAGCTAAGGGGTTAACAATTTATAAAGGATGTTTTGAAAACTTTGAGGGGTGCACCTTTTAAAATATAGTGATGAAGCTTTCTAATATACGGCTAGTAAATGACTCAAAGTCATTTCAGTCCCGTAAAAAATAGATTTTTAGTACCTTAAAAAATTGGACATTTCCCACCGTAATTACACGCTTTCTGACATCCAAAACAAATATAAGGATGCTTTTAAAATGCTACAAACATGCAGTGCACATATGCTAACTGTTATGTATTACCTATTTGGCATGGCATCTGTCTTATTCTAGTTTTACATGAGCGATTGTGATTTTGCCCTGACAAAAATTGTGGCAAAATGCAACTTTGCTCCATGAGATTTTTGAGCGTAGACGATGCTTCTTTTACAGAATAGCATCGCATCACTGTGGCCCGCTTTAAAGTCACATGATTTTTTTATCGCAAAAGTCAATCCGACTTTCTAGTATTAAAATTGCACCGCAATGCATGTTTGTTGCAGTGCAATACGATAAAAAGCAGGCTCCATAGAAACACATGGGAGAATCCAGTGGAATCCAGCCCTGACCGCAGCAGGCAACACTCCGTACCTGTCGGTCTTCTCTTTCTGCACTGCGGATGGTCCGGACGGCTCGCTGTCGGACATGCGCGGTACAGATTTTCCTGCACCATCACTAGGCGATGATGTGGATGCCCGCAGCCAATCCAGAAATGACATTCCGAAAAGGCTGCAGATTGGATGGCTTCCATTGACTTCAATGGAGCTGATCGTGCGGAGCCCGCACAAAAAATGGAGCATACTGCAATTTTTCATCCATCAGCAGAAACCACAATTGGTTTCCGCTCATGTGCATGAAGTATCACTTTGCCATAGCATGCTATGGGCAGTATTTGTTGCGGAATCCAGGGGAAGATGCCCGCCACGGATTCTGCAAATCAAATCCACCCCTGTGCATCAGGCCTTACAGGCAGAGAAATTCAAGGTTTAAAAATTGCAATTTTTCCAAAATGTTCTGTTCATTTAGTATTAAAAAAAAACAAAATATATTGACCAAGATTGAACAGTAACATTAAATACAATGTGCCACAAAAATACCCTCAGAATCACTTGTATAAGTAAAACTATTCCAAAGTTATTACTACTTAAAGTGACACGTCAGCTTTGAAAAATGGGGTCTGGTCGAGAAGGCCATTCTAAAAGAAAAAAGGTCTTCTGTTTTTTCAAAAACAGCGCCACATCTGTCTATGACCTGTGTGTGGTATTGCTGTTCAGCTCCACTGACTTGAACTAAGATCATTTGCATTATCAGATGCAGCCCATGAACAGATTTGGTACTGTTTCTTCAAAAACAGCAGAGTTTTTATTTTTAGTTCTGGACTGCTTCTAATACTTTGTATTGGATACATTATACCTGATCTCTGAGACTCCTAACAACAGGATATCCAGGTAATAGCTTATGTTAGGAGAACCCTTACCCCCTAATAAAAGAGGGCTTGTTTGAAGTGGACAGTTCTTTAACCCCTTAAGGACCAAGCTGTTTTGTACCTTAAGGACCAGACACTTTTTAGGGATTTTACCCATGTGGCGGTTTTACTGCTCTATTTTTTTCCTTTAGCTACCA
Source organism: Eleutherodactylus coqui (assembly GCF_035609145.1). NCBI lineage: Eukaryota > Metazoa > Chordata > Amphibia > Anura > Eleutherodactylidae > Eleutherodactylus > Eleutherodactylus coqui. The sequence continues at coordinate 126,035,742 of NC_089846.1, forward strand.
AAATAATTTTTGCTGCGTTTTTTTTTCTGTGACATATAGGACTATTTTTTTTATATCTTTTTTACTGACTTTTTTCCCCGTTTTTTAGTTTTATTGGGGGTAAAAAGCTAAAAAAAATCGTTTTTTTAACATTTATAATTTTTTTTTAAATTATTTTTATATTTACACTAAAATAAAGTATGGAAATGGGTTCCTCTATTTGTTTCGGATGTTTTGATATATAGTATGTATGACATTAGTCACTTGCAGACCTGCCAGGGTCTGGTCTGACCCTCCAGCTCTGCAGTAGCAGGGAATCCCAGGAGGTCACATGACCCCCGAGGCTCCCGTAGTGAAAGTAGATGTTACTTTCACTTTCCCCATACAGTGCTCATTGAGCACTGTATATCGGGGAAGCAGAAGGCAGGAAGGGTTAAAAACCCCTCCTGCCTTCTGCTCCGGGTTATCAGCTGTCACTAACAGCTGATAACTAGAGATGAGCGAACACCAAAATGTTCGGGTGTTCGTTATTCGTAACGAACTTCCCGTGATGCTCGAGGGTTCGTTTCGAACAACGAACCCCATTGAAGTCAATGGGCGACCGGAACATTTTTGTATTTCGCCGATGCTCGCTAAGGTTTTCATGTGTGAAAATCTGGGCAATTCAGGAAAGTGATGGGAATGACACAGTGACGGATAGGGCAGGCGAGGGGCTACATGGTGGGCTGCATCTCAAGTTCACAGGTCCCACTATTAAGCCACAATAGCGGCAAGAGTGCCCCCCCCCCCCCCACTGTCAGCATAAAGATCGTCCTCCTCTGGCACAGCTGTAACAGCTGTAGCAGAGAAGAACGATGTTTGCCCATTGAATTCAATGGAACCGGCAATACAGCCGACTCCACTGAATGCAATGGGCTGCCGGCGATCGCAGGATGAATGGTCGGAAAGGGGTTAAATATATAACCCCTTTCCTGCAATTCATCCAGAAATGTGTTACACTAAAAATATATACCGGCGTATAAGGCGACAGGGCGTATAAGACGACCCCCCAACTGTCACCTTATACGCCGGTAATACAGTGGAGCAAAGAATAAAAAGCATTACTTACGTTTTTAGATGATCTGCGGCGCTCCTGCAGGCTGTCACTCCCTCCTGGTCCACGGCAGACAAGCTTTCTCCACGAAAGACTTTAAATCCCTGCCTCCAGAAGCACATGTGCCTTCAGCCAATCACAGCCAATGACAATGATGTCATTGAATGGCTGTGATTGGCTGTGTTTCTGGAGGCGGGGATTTCAAGGCTTGAAATCCCCGCCTCCAGAAACACAGCCAATCACAGCCATTCAATGACATCATTGTCATTGGCTGTGATTGGCTGAAGGCACATGTGCTTCTGGAGGCAGGGATTTAAAGTCTTTCGTGGAGAAAGCTTGTCTGCCGTGGACCAGGAGGGAGTGACAGCCTGCAGGAGCGCCGCAGATCATCTAAAAACGTAAGTAATGCTTTTTATTCTTTGCTCCACTGTATTACCGGCGTATAAGGTGACAGTTGGGGGGTCGTCTTATACGCCCTGTCGCCTTATACGCCGGTATATATTTTTAGTGTAACACATTTCTGGATGAATTGCAGGAAAGGGGTTATATATTTAACCCCTTTCCGACCATTCATCCTGCGATCGCCGGCAGCCCATTGCATTCAGTGGAGTCGGCTGTATTGCCGGTTCCATTGAATTCAATGGGCAAACATCGTTCTTCTCTGCTACAGCTGTTACAGCTGTGCCAGAGAAGAAGGATTTGTCTTCTATATGTTCTCAATGGGGTCAGCGCTGCTGCCGCTGGCCCCATTGAGCGCATATAGAATGCATCCATAGCGAGCAGCGGGAGGGGCAGATTTCAATACTCGGGTGACACCTTATCTCCCCAGCCACTCACAGCAGGGGGGTGGTATAGGGCTTAAACGTTGCAGGGGGAAGTTGTAATGCCTTCCCTGTCTTTATATTGGCCAAAAAAAAGCGCTAACGTCTCAGGGAAGAAAGTTTAATTTACCAGAACACCGCATGGTGTTCGTTACGAATAACGAACATCCCGAACACCCTAATATTCGCACGAATAGCAAGCTCGGACGAACGCGTTCGCTCATCTCTACTGATAACCCGTTCCTGCCTCTGACTGATTACTGTCGGCGGTGCTCTAAGCCCAGGACCAGCCGCCGTAAATTTACTGTGGCTGGTCCTAAATGGGTTAAATTAACACATTATAATATATTATTATAACTAGTGATTAGCAAATTTTTGAAAAGTTCGGTTTGGCTGCTTTGCTAAACTTTTTTCATAAAATTTTGGTTAGCTCTAAATTAGAACTGAACCAGAAGTTCACCAAAACCCCTAAAACTGGTGTATAACACTGCCCAAGAATCATAAAAGCCTTCCACAACACTCTGACTGCTATAAAGGACTTTTGTGTCTCCTAACCCTTTCCAATCCACTGTCTGACATCTAAAGACACTCTGATTGAAGGCTGTACAGCTCCGATGTCAGAAAATGTCCGGCAGGGTATTCTTACTGTACATTACTAGCCGCTCTGTTGTCGGGGGCCTCTCATGCATGCCCCATACCGCAGTACTTGCTCTAGCCAGCAGATGGTACTGTTGTATAACGGCAGAAAGAGAAAACCCCCTAGGAAACCCTGAATCCAAAATTGGATTGCAAAAAGTTAAACCATATTATAAAGCAGTGTTCAGGATTAGTGTTGAGTGAACAGTAGAATCCTGTTTCAGGTAGAACTTTGCTAAAAGCTAAGTCTGAATCCATGACAAACCAAACTTTTTGCTAAGTTCCCCCCGAAACAGGGTTCTACTGGTTCGGTTCACATAGTCTCCTAGGTTTCTCCTAACACTATTGACTACATATTTCCCTATACTATAAACATGTACAATATAAACGCTACTTACAAATGATTTTTATGTCTGCTTCACAATACCGTTTAATTTCCTATTGTCTACATTTTGTACAGTTTTTCGATACTAATCAGATGTCTAATACTTATCACATAGGGATTTATTAGAAACTGCCAGCACATGTATTAGGCATCCGCTGACAGGATAGTAAAGAATTTGTTGCAGTTCCTATGAGATTAAAGTCCTAAAACAAAAACAGACTTTTAACTGAAAAGAAAATCCAGTTCTCCACTTTGTGCCGGCACATTTAAATGTCCCCATTATCTGCCTTGGATTATGTGCATGACAGCTCATATCTCTACGCTCTGATCCCCACTAATTTTCACTGGTTCACATCAACATAAAGGAGTCTTAGCACCCTGACAAATTGCTAGTGAACACCTGCCCACTTCAACTTTCTCTGTGTGTGTTTTTTAGCACCATAACATTTCTGAAAGCTATATCCTTCAGTACGGAGTTTTCCCTTTCATACATTGGCACCCAGGCTTTTCTTAGCACAGGCTTCCAATAGGATTTTATTCAATGCTTTTTGATCCTGTTTATCTCATAAATCAGATACTTATGAAGCTGGAAATTCTTTGTAATACTAGGACATTTCTTGTGTTCATAAAGCCAAGATCATTTGCTTGCCAGTCAATTCTGTATTTGCGTACATGGGAGTCTTATTTTTCTTTTTTTCTTTTTTTTTGCCGTACCTCGGGTGGAACAGTAAAGATCTGTCTTCTTTGAACAGATCTAAGATGTATTTAGTGGGAGAGTAAATAGTGACATGTTGTATCCTGAGTTGCCTTCAAAGTATTAAAAGAAAAACGTTGTTTCTTGTTGTATTATAACTTTAGTTGCTTTTTTTAGAATCAATATTTGCTTTTCTTCAAACCGCAATGTTTTAGACAATATTACAGTATTTCTCAAGGGATTTACATTTTTACTAACTTTTTGGATGAGGAAAGGCGAACTTCTTTGATGGGATTAGACAAGATGGAAACACAGCTAGTCATTCAAAAATTGTTGAGCTATGCAGGTAACCAATTTTGAGAACTTTTTGGTTAGTGTTGAGTGGACTGAACCAGTAGAACCCTGTTGTCGGTTGAACGTTGCTAAATGTTTGGTTAAGCAGAAAGCAGAACTGAGCTCTTACCAAAATTCTACCCAAAGCAGGGTTCTACTGGTTGGGTTCCTTCAACACTAGTGCTGAACACTATCTAAAAGCCATAAAACTCTTGTATAACAGTCTTAAGAGGGCTTTTATGGTTCATAGATAGTGATATACACCAGTTTTAGGGGTACTAGTAAACTTCCAGCTCAGTTTGAACTAATTCAGACCCAACCAAGCTTTTAGCAAAAGTTCAGCAAACCGGCCAAACTGAACTTTTTAAAAGTTCACTCGCCATTATTTTTTGTTATTAAGCTATTAGAGATATTATTTATGGTGGCTTAACACACATCGTTCTTTGAAAAATGCTGCTGCAGGTTTTGAGCCCAAACCAGAAGTGGATCCAGCAAGAAGGAGTGATACAAGTCCTTTATTATATCTCTCCTTCCTTTGGAATACACTACTGGCTTTGGCTCCAAAACTGTATGAAGGTTCCCCAATAATAAGGTGATCATTAGGTGTCCCACTGCTATTACTCTTGCAATCGTCTGTTGACAATAATGCTTTGCACACCACTTTCATACATTATCTGGTGCCCATGGAGGGTTGCAATTATCAGTAATTTATTGGAGAACCTGGCAGCAAGATTTCAATTTCCCCGCATGATCTACCATCAGAAAATGTAACAGGAGCAGAGCCCACACAATCCGCAGTGGGAGCCGTCTGTGACTGAGAGTTGGTGTCCTGCTGCATTGGCGGAGATCAACAGCAACAATCCCTGCCATTAATCCCTAACATACCGCGATCAATGTTAGTCATGGCATGTATGGAGTTAACAGAGGAAGGGAGCGCCCCCTGTGACATCATCAGTCCTTCACAATGAGTGCCAATTAGTTGTCATGGCAACTAACATGGCCTCCAGGTCTGCCATGGCAATTACTGGCAAGAAAATCACATAATACACTTCAGTACAGAAGTACTGCATTGTATTGTCTGAGCAATCATAGCATTGCAGGTTCAGGTTTCCTACATAAAAAAAGAGAAAAACTAAAAATAGTAAAAAAAAAATTACATTAAAAAAACTTTATGAAACCCGTTTTGTGCATTTCCACCTTTTTTTAATTAAAAAAACAAAAAATAAAACAAAACACGTTTGGTATTGTCACATCCGCAATGACCCATACAATAAATTGAACACACTTCGCCGGAAAAATCTGCACCTAGCCGCGTTTTCGGCGAAACGGGCCAGACACGAGGAATCGCAGATCGCGCCTATCTGCGATTCCTTGTGTTTTATATATGCGGTCAATGGGGCCGGCGGCAGCAGCGCCGACCCCATTGAGAACATATACTACAAAGATCATTCTCCTCTGCCACAGCTGTAACAGCTGTGGCAGAGAAGAATGATGTTTGCCCATTGAATGACAGCTGAGAGCTGCCCCTGATTGGTCCCTGCGCTCAGCCAATCAGAGGCAGCACTCACTCACCCATTCATGAATGGGTGAATGGGAGCTGCCTCTGATTGGTGAGGGCTGTGACAAATCAGAGGCAGCCCATTCAGCAGGTGGGGATTTTAAATCCCCTGCTGCTGAATACTACACAGAGCAGTTCAGGAGAACTGCCGGCCGCAGCTGAACTCCGGCTGCAGGGACTAGGTGAGTATATTTTAATTTTTTTATTTTCACACATTTTAGGATGTTTTTCAGGGAAGGGCTTATATTTTTAAGCCCTTCCTGAAAATTCATCCTGCACTCGCCGGCAGCCCATTGCTTTCAATGGAGCCGGCTGTATTGCCGTCTCCATTGAATTCAATGGGCGAACATCGTTCTTCTCTGCCACAACTGTTATAGCTGTGGCAGAGGAGAAAGATCTTTGTAGTATATGTTCTCCATGGGATCGGCACTGCTGCCGCCAGCCCCATTGAGCGCATATATAGAACACAAGGAATCGCAGATTGCAGATAGGCGCAATCTGCGATTCCTCGTATCCTATAATCTATCGGACATCCGCATAAAAAGCGGCCATGTGACCGCTCCCATTGTGAAGCAATGGTTCTATTTATGCGCAGATCGCATGCGCATGGCAAATCGCGCAAAAAAAACGCCCGTCTGACCGAGGCCTAAAAAAGCATTAAAAGGACCACAAATATTTTTTTTGTTCATTTAGCCTCCCAAAAAAACAATAAAAGTAACCAAAATGTCATATGTACCCCAAAAAGGTTTTCAGCCTTTGAATGCAGTAATGCAAAAAAAAAAATACAGTATATATATATATATATATATATATATATATATATATATATATATATATATATATGTACTGTATATACTCGAGTATAAGCCGAGTTTTTCAGCACAAAAAAAAGTGCTGAAAAAGCCCCCCTCGGCTTATACTCGAGTGAGGTTAAAAAACAAACAAAAAAAAAAAACAAACAATGCTCACCTCCCAGTCGGGGTCTGTGTCCCCGGCGCTATGCTCCCCCCCCCCCCCCCCCCCCCCGTTGTGCAACAAACTGCTTAAGACTTCTCCCCGCTGTCATTTCCCTGGATCGGTTTTGAATTCCCCTGCTGTCAACGCAGTGTAACTAAGTGCTATAATTGGATCGAGTGCCAGCCAATCACAGCCAGCGTTCGATCATTCACAGCCATTCAGTGAATGACATAACTGAATGGCTGTGATTGGTTCTTTGAGCGCCAGCTGAGGAAGTGAATTGTTGAAGAGGTGGAATTCTCTGATAGTTCATAGGATATTGCACTCTTCAGTGAATATATTGTCTAAGGAAAGTGTATGGTTGTAAGTTTACCTGTATACACTTGTTATCAATAAGTGTGGCTAAAATCACTAATTAAGAAGAAGTGTTCACATACTTTTGATGTGTATCGCCAATAGAACCCTTCATCAGAGAAGTTTAGAAATATTACACTTTATTTAAATAATGTGAACTTCAGCATGTTTAGAGGTGATCTTTAAGAATCTAAATACCCCCTCCGATGTCCTTCAGGAATGTTGCTCAGACTTTTAATTTTATAAGCTAGAGCCTTAAAGGGGTTGTCCCGCGGCGAAATCAAAATTTTTTTCTCTACATACCCCCACATTGTGCCCCGTTAAAAACAATCCCTTTGTTATTACAAAAAAAAAATTGCTTACCTGCATCCCCGTTCGGGCAGTTTCTTCTTTTAAAGATGGCCGCCGGTCCTTTCCCAAGGTGCACCGCGGGTCTTCTCCCATGGTGCACCGTGGATTATCTTCTCCTGTCTTGCTTTCCACTGCCGATTACAGCCACCTAATTGGCTGATCGGCACCACGTGACGGAGGCAGAGCTACGATGACCATGCGCAGACCAGCTCTCCGGCGCGAGCACGCCGGAGCAGCCCCATTCAACAGAGCAGAAGACCGGACAGAGCAAGCGCGTCTAAAGAAGGCACAAGATACAGAAATTAGTCAGAGCCATGGAGACGGGGACGCCAGCAACGGAGTGGGTAAGTGTATAACTTCTGTATGGCTCATATTTAATGCACGATGTATATTACAAAGTGCATTAATATGGCCATACAGAAGTGTATACCCCAACTTTGTTTCGCGGGACAACCCCTTTAAGTACATTATTACAATACATCTGTTTTTGCACGGGTGCCATAATGTCTGTTATCTTAGAGATCATTATGGCATCTGGTGCTGCACTGTTAGGTTGACCATACAAATTAAATAGAGATCAGTCAAGCCCAATGATTTCAAAGACCCTGGTCAATCAACTAATGTTAGCCATCTCCTGGCTCTCCCCTGATGGCAGATGTCAAGGGGGATAAGGACCGGACAGTTGGATTTTAACTGCCCAGTCCTTTTCTCTTTGGGAGATAAGTCTCCCCTCAGTACACATAAAATACATGAACACCTGGCCAGGGGAAGGGGGGAAATAGAGATAGCTGTCAGCCGAGCAAGCATTTAGCCAACAGCTATCTCATGTCTATAGGCAGCCTTAAGGTATCTTTACACAGGACGACTATTGTCCAAATAATCGCTTCAAAGAGCGAATTCCAACAATAGTTGGCCAGTGTAAACATGGCCATCATCAGGGTGATGAGCGATATGTCCCTAGTTGTTTCAGCTTACCAAGAAAATAGTTGCTGGTTGATCAGAAGTTGTTTGGCGTTTAGTTAGTCATTCATATTTGCTGAAATCAACAAGGATACCAGCTGAGAAGTAACACTTGATTCTTTGAAGAATGCCACTATTCAGGGAGGCATAATTGTACAACCCAGAATGGGTCAGTAGCTTTGATAATGTGATGGTGTGTGCCATAGCGACGAATATGGCTAATGCTAAACTATCTGCGTGGCTTCTTGGTATAACAGTATTAACCCTTTGCAATCCAATTTTTGATTCAGGGTTTCCTAGGGGGCTTTCTCTTTCTGCCATTATACAATGGCACCATCTGCTGGCTAGAGCCAGTACTGCGGTATGGGACATGCTGGAGAGGCCCCCTACCACAGAGCGGCCGGCAATAAGCAGTAAGAATACCCTGCCGGACGTCTTCCGACATCAGAGCTGTACAGCCTTCAATCAGAATGTCTTTAGACGTCAGACAGTGGATTGGAAAGGGTTAATAAATACGCCACATTTGATACAATAAATGATACATCTACCGCTCCTTGTTTTGGAGCACCTGAACAATGGACTTCCAGAGTGGGAGGCACAGCAAACTTTAGATTTTCAGGATTTTTATTTCTACACAGTAATCAGCAGGTTTGTCCAGCATGTTCCATGAAGTATTACCGCTAACCCCAATCCATCTCAGCCTCTGCTATTTCATTGATTACATTGATCATTTTAAAAGTATGCTGAACACATTTCTGTCCGGAGGCAATAATGTCACAGAAACATTTTTTGAGGACAAGTCAAAGCAGCAACTGGGATTTAATTTTCGAGCCTATATGCCAGTACTATGCTATTACTATTTACACGATTTACTTATAAACTTCCAATTGTATATGTTGTGTTTGGTTTACGGACGGACTAGTATGACGATGATAAGAAAAGCCAACTAAATTTATTTATGTTTCTGACAGCATTAAGGCTGGGTTCACACAGTGCGGATTTCCCGCGGAAATTCTGTCCGGAATTTCACTTAGGCAAATGCACCTGCGGCCGCTAATCTAAGGATTAGCCGGCCATGTGGACGAGATTTGCTAAAAATCTCGTCCACACGGGACGGCCAATCTATTTTATTTTTCCGTTACGGCTGCACCACCCTCTATAGGAGCACCGGATGCAACTGAAAAGTATGTGGCCAAGCAGCTCCAAAACCTGCGGCAAAGTGCTGTGGGTTTTGAGGCAGCGCTTTTCCGGCGGAAATCTCGCGGGTTTTTTTGCTACGGCAAGGCTGCGAGATTTCCACCGGGAATACGTCCCATGTGACCGCAGCCTAAAGAGGAGACCAAGGACTTTTAATTGAAATCCTTTTTAATTAATCCTTAGATAAACCATTAATGTATCAGTGGGAGTATAATCACCACCAGCACCCCTACGATGAGGCACAGCTCCATAGATACGACAACAGGTGAACAAGTGGAGTGGCCCTTCCTTCTACCACTTGGTGGTCTTGATGGTTGACTTTTCTTTTACTATCAATTTCACTAAAGAGACACAAATCACCATCTTCATCTATATTTTTGCTGTGCATACAGAGCCTTTTTTTGTTTTTACATTTTGCTTTAGGGTTAAGTTACAGATTTATTATATCCAGCAAATACAATTGTCCAGTTGTAAACTATCTATAACCTATCCTCGGGATTGATCATCAGTAGTAGATTGGTAGGGGTCTACTGTGAGGGACCCACACCCATCAGCTGTTCGCCAGGCCAGTGCACTCCTGTACTGAACTGATTTCTGCAGGAAGCAAACAGCTCCATTCTTGGTGCAGTGGCTAAGCATGGTATTGCAGGCAAAGTCCCCATTCATTTCAGAGTGAGCTGTGCTTGCAATACCATGCCTGGCCACTGCAGCAAGGATAGGCCATTAATAGTTTATAACCTGGACTAAACCTTTAAACTCTTAAAGGGGTTTTCCAGGGAGAATATTATTGCTGACCTATCCTTAGAATAGGTCATCAATAGTTGATCGGCAGGGGTCCGTTGCTCGGGACCCAGACCTATCACCTGATTGTGTGCCCGCTGACAGTGCTGCAAATACATAGAGGTCGGAGCGTAAGTCTCTGTGACTATTGATGACCTATCCTGATGATAGGTCATCAATAGTATGCTTCCTGATAAACCCCTTTAACATTCCATAGCTAACAGCTTTCACTTCTACCTCAATTACCCCTTCACCTCTTAAAGGGTTATCCTAGATTATGCATTACCACACAGATAAAACATCAAAAACTGCCCAAAAAACACATAAAATATCATATATGTGAATCCAGTTTCAGCCATTCGCTATAGAATTCAGAAGCACATGTGTGAATTGAAATAAAAAGTAGCCCCAATTGATATTTTTTATTTAAACATGTTACAGTTTTGTAAAAGGGGTTCTTTTCGCACATCTCTACATAAAAAAATATTCCCTTTTCATAGGGTAATAAACGAATAATTAATAAATAATTACATAGTCTGCAAAATGATATAAAAGTACAGAAATACATAAAAGAAGTATAATTCCATACAGTATATATAAAAACCGTGTTTTTCATTTGAGTTAAATATATAAATAGGTCATTATTAGAGATGAGCGAGTATACTCGCTAAAGGCAATTGCTCGAGCGAGCATTGCCTTTAGCGAGTATCTCCCCACTCGAGACGGAAGGTTCGGGTGCCGGCGCGGGGGAGCGGTGAGTAGCGGCGGTCAGCAGGAGGGAGCGGGGGGGGGGGGGGGGGGGGGAGAGAGGGAGAGATCTCTGTTCCGCCCCGCTCTCCCCCGCAGCTCCCTGCCCGCTGCCGGCACCCAAACCTTCAGCCTTGAGCGGGGAGATACTCGCTAAAGGCAATGCTCGCTCGAGCAATTGCCTTTAGCGAGTATACTCGCTCATCTCTAGTCATTATGTAAGATAATCACAGCCTCATAGCCGGATCTCTGCTGCTGGCCTCCCGTATGTGGAATCCGACCCAGTCGTGTGAGCCCGGCCTTCATGGAACTCTCTCCCCCACCCCCTTTTTTTACCCCACTACTTCCTGCATCAGTTTAGTATAGGTACCGTGTCGGGGTATAATTGTCATTCATTTTATACTGTTGTCAATTATTCTGCATGTGTTTTTATTTTGATTTCTTCTTACAAAATGATTATCTTACATAATGACCTATTTATATATATTTAAAAAAGAAAAAACTTTATATCTTTATGTCATTGTGCATCTTTTATGTATTTATGTACCTTGTTTGTATAATTATGCAGACTATGGAATGCTTTTATTAATTACCGTATATACTCGGGTATAAGCCGACCCGAGTATAAGCCAAAGCACCTAATTTTAGCACAAAAAAACTGGGAAAACTAGGTGCTTCGAGTATAAGCCTAGCTAGACTAGGTTAAAAAAAAACACGCAATACTCACCTCCCAGCCGGCGTCTGTGTCCCCGGCACAATGGTCTCCCCGGCGGTGCGGCAAGCTGCTATGTAATTCTCCCTGCTGTAATGTCTCTGCTCGGCTTTGAATTCCCCCACCGTCAGCAAGTAAGCACTGTGATTGGATCGAGCGCCAGCCAATTACAGCCGATGCTCGATGAACCAATCACAGCGATTCAGTGATGTCATTCACTGAATGGCTGTGAATGATCGAGCGAAGGCTGTGATTAGCTTGCGCTCAATCCAATCACAGCACTTACTTGCTGATGGCGCTGGAATTCAAAGCCGAGCAGAGAGAATTGCATAGCAGCTTACTACACCCCCGGGAAGACCATTGCGACACTGGTTGAGAAGTGAGTATTGCATTTTTTTTCTTACCTAGTCCCTCACTCGAGTATAAGCCAAGGGGGGCTTTTTCAGCATAAAAAAATATATTTCAAGACTTTGGCCAACTGAGACATCTAATACATAACTATAAATTAGTAATTCATCTCAGAGGCATAACTTAAAGGGGTTATTTCAAGATTATTAGTTATACCCTATTAACATGATAGGGAATAACTTTAAGATTGGTGGGGGTCTGACTTCTGGGAATGCGAAGAAAAGGGGTCCCCTATTAACAGAGAAGCGTTCGAGCATGAGCATCACCACTCTATTCATTTCAATCGGTTTACTGTAGATGGCCAGATTGAAGCGTTCGCTATCTCTGGTAATCCCACTGAGATGAGTGGAGTGGTGATGCACATGCTTGACTACTACTCCGGTGTGATCCACACTGATCTGAAAGTTATCCCCTACCCTGTGGATCAGTAATAATTTTTTTATCCTGGCACAACCCATTTAAAGCTCCAGGTCTCCAATGTAGAATCTTTGTCTGGGTCCCCACCTACTTTTTAATATCTATAAGACTGGAATGTTCTTACGTGGCAAAGGACCATTGGGCTTCCCAAGTAACCACAGGTGTTATTGTATCTTGATGCCACCGGAAGCTAGGGGTTTGACAGGGTGAACGCCTCTGTCACACCCTTAACTCCTGAGTGGGTCAAGCCTTGAAGGTCCTAGCAGCAGCGTGCATTGCTTTTTGCCGGCCGTGCTGGTTTAGGGTGAGGGTTCGTTTTCTACTTAGACTTACATTATGAGTAGTTAATAAAGTAAGCCTAAAAAGAAAACAAACCCTCACCCTAAGCCAGCGCGGCCGGCGAAAAGCAATGCACACGCTGCACCATGGACTCTCACCGCTCGGTCCCGCGCTGCTTCTCAGGAGTGCGCCTCGGCTGCCCGGCGAATGAGCCCTCTGTCCCAGCCACAAGCTGTGTGTTGCGTCCTGGGTGTCGGCTCGCTGCTCAGTCCATGCGGGCACCGGTCTGTTCTGACATGCCTGCTGCCTCCCATCACATTTTGTGCCCATGTGTCGGCGCCGCAGACCCAACTGTTGCTGTCACCCCTCACTATTGGCTCCCATCCAGTGACTGTAGTGTGCCGTGGCTCTGTCCGATCCCTGCTGTGGTGCTGCTGTGGTGCTGCAGACATTACAAATTGAGTATATATAAGGTATGGCATGATACTATAATACTATTGCTTGTAGCAGGAGTGATATCTCACCTTTGTTGCATTCTCCGGTATCATCCTGCAGGAATTACACTACAACTTCTGTTTGAATTTGTGTAGTTTCATTACTTGTGTAGTTTCCTCTCTTAAATGACTAGACAGGTTCAAGCTCAGTCTTAATTACTTCCTATTGAGCAAAAAAAACTGTCTGCAAAAAACCCTCCAGGTAAACCAGCATTTCTAGTCTCCCAAGAAAAAGGCGACTGCCTGCAGATCACCTGTGCAAACAAAGCAGGCCAGATAAAATAACATTGAAATGGTAAAATATGAGTGAAAATCAGTGCCCGATATCTAAGGCATTATCTTACAGCTAAGCAAACCTGGAAATGGGCTGTGCCATAACCTCTGTGAGTAGACTTATAATGCAGAGAATCACTGACATAAACAGTAGTGATCAGCACATTGGTATTATTGTATCTTGACACCACCGGAAGCTAGGGGTTCAACAGGAGGAACGCCCCTGTCACATCCCTAGCTCCCAATTGGCTGAATAGCAGGAGGTCCTGGAAGCTACTAGAAAGGTTTCACTGAGCCCTCAACGGACGCTTGCCATGCCCTTGTTACCCTGGCTGCTGTGCTGCTGTGAGTGGTGAGCTAGTACTCCCCGACCCCATCCCACCTGGCAGTGCTCACCCGCGGCCCGGTGGCTCATCTCCCTGTTGCTCTGATCTGTCAATGATGTCGTCCGCTGTCCCTCTTCCTGACCCGCCGCCTTTGCCGGTGGTGCACCTCCCGCAGTTTGCCACCGCCTGTGATTGTACTGTTTCAGCCCTCCTGGCAAGTTTCACTGAGCTTTCATTGGACGCTTGCCTTGCCCTTGTTCCCCTGGCTGCTAGGCTGCTGTGAGTGGTGAGCTAGTATTTCCCGACCCCACCCCACCTGGCAGTGCTCACCCGGGGCCCCCCGGCTCTTCTTCCTGTAGCTCCGCTCCATCAATGATGGCTTCCGCTGTCCATCTTCCTGAGCCACCGCCTCTGCCGGCTCCAGCAGTTTGCCACCTCTCCTCGTGCTATTTCAGCCCCTACGCTGCCCTTTCCCTACTCTACTTAGGGGATAGTACAGGGCGGAACTGTCAGGCTCGCCGCTCTCCTCTGCTGCCACTCCTGCGGTGGGGGCTCCCTGCTGCCCACCCCACTCTGCACTTTAGCACACAGGGGGGGCCACCTGCGGTAAAACCCCTTGCACCTGTGGATGCAGCGGGGGCCGCTCTCTCCTATATAAATCCATGCAGCTGTAGGCTAACGTTAGTGGGCTGCCAGGACCTGCAGCCCAGCCACCTCTTCAGCCTATCACATACAGGGGGAGTAACCCCCCTGCCAATCGTGACTCCACCAGCACTTGTTGGTGGTGTCAAAATACAATAATACGAGCACATTTTTAAAAAGTTTGGTTCAGCCAGAAGTAGTTTGAACCAATCCGGAAGTTCACTAAAATCCCTAAAACTGTTGTGTAACATTGTCTAAGAGCCATAAAAGCCCCAAACTCTATGTTATACAGAGCTTTTGTGTCTCTTAGGCTGCCGACGCACTTGCTATGTGCGCGAGTTATGCCCTAGAGGTTTGGGCACAACTAGCATCAGGCACCACACGGACAGCCTGCACATTCACATGCATTTGTTCAATCTCTTGTCTATGATGCAGACAAGAATAGGACATGTAATGAGTTTTTCATGCAGTCCGTGTCTGCGTGTAAAAACTCGGTAGTGTGTGCTGCCTCATTGAATAATATGGGCCCATATGCTTTCGACTTGAAACAGGTTATACTGGTTTGGTTCGCTCAGCACTGCTTACATATAATCTCTTGATTTCCTCCTTACTTCTTAGGGCTCGTTCACATCTCTGTTAGGGCTTTTTCCGTCTCTTTCTCTATGGTTTTTGGAGCAAAGAAGCTGAATTAAAATGGAATTAAATATGTCCTTTTTTCTCAATTGTTTTCAATGGGTTTTCGAAAAAATGGAACGCTTACAGTTTCCTTCCGTTCCGTTAGCTTTCTGTTTTTTAAATGGAATTAATAGCATTTCAAGCTGCCATCTGTGATTGTAGACAAGAAGATACAAAGTGACACGCCATGGTTTGGGTGTGAGTCATTCTTTATAATTCATACACTTACTGGACAAACACTTAAATCATAACATAGGAACTGATGGATCGTAAGCAATGACATCATAATCAACTGGTTACAATTTTGCCTAAGCTGTTACACGCATCAGTATGACTTACAGATTGTATGAAAGACACAGGAGACATGCCTCTTCTCAACTCTGCACTCTTCTATACTCGTGCAAAATATTTCACAGTTTAGGAAAATTCTTTAGGTATTTCTAAAATTAAGCATTTTGCTTTTTTTATTTTAATCCCTTTAAGGCCTCGGTCACACGGGCATTTTTTTGCGCGATTTGCGGATGGCATGACGGATGCGCATCCGCAAATTGCGTGACCGGGGCCGACGATTCGCCGAAAAATCTGCAGCTAGCAGTGTTTTCGGCGAAACAGCCCAGCGCTGCCCGCTATCCTCTGCCACAGCTGTGGCACAGCTGTGGCAGAGGAGAACGATGTTCGCCCATTGAATTCAATGGAGCCGGCAATACAGCCGGCTCCATTGAAAGCAATGGGCTGCCGGCGAGCGCGGGATGAATTTTCGGGAAGGGCTTAAAAATATAAGCCCTTCCCTGAAAACCATCCTAAAATGTGTTAAAAAAAAAAAAAAAAAAGTATACTCACCTTTTCCCTGCCGGCGGAGTTTAGCCGCGTCCGGCCGGCAGTTCTCCTGA
This sequence comes from Eleutherodactylus coqui, assembly GCF_035609145.1. Taxonomy (NCBI): domain Eukaryota; kingdom Metazoa; phylum Chordata; class Amphibia; order Anura; family Eleutherodactylidae; genus Eleutherodactylus; species Eleutherodactylus coqui. Next base: position 126,051,703 of record NC_089846.1, read on the forward strand.
ACTGCTCTCTGTTGGATTCATTTAAAATCCCCACCTGCTGAATGGGCTGCCTCTGATTGGTCCCTGCGCTCAGCAAATCAGAGGCAGCACTTACTTACCCATTCATGAATTCAGGAGAGCGATCTTTATAGTATATGTTCTCAATGGGGTCAGTGCTGCTGCCGCCGGCCCCATTGAGCGCATATATAGAACACAAGGAATTGCAGAACGCAGATAGGCGCGTTCTGCGAATCGTTGTGTCCTATAATTTATCGCACATCCGCATAAAAAGCGGACATGTGACCGATCCCATTGCGAAGCATTGGGTCTATATATGTGCGGATCACATGCGCATGTGCAAATCGCGTGAAAAAACGCCCGTCTGACCGAGGCCTAAGGCCGAATGCACCTGGGCGGGTCGGATTCTGCATGCAGGAGCCCGCAGCAGAATCTGACCCTGTGCCACAGGGGTCAATATTGGGCCCAATTAGTTTTAATATGTTTATTAATAACATTATGAGAGGATCATACAGTAAAATATCAATATCAACAAATAATATCTGCACAGGGGCAGGGAAATCCATGTCACCATTACACACGTAATGGGAAACAACTGGACAAAACTCCTGCCTAGGTAAGTAGGATCATGAGGTACATCAAAAGAGGTCTAGGGGCACATGACGAGAACATTGTTCTACCTCTTTACAAATCACTGGTCAGACCACACATGGAACATTGGGGATTATTTACTAATATGTATTTACATTTAGACCATCTACAGTATTAGTTTACTTAGTTTATGCCAATAATAGCACCAAAATTTTGGCACAATAGGCAGTAATATTTTGCAATTTTTGGCACAATCTAGGTTGGGACCCCTTTTTCGGACAGGTTTATTTATTTTGATTGCCAGATTGGAGTTGAGAAGGATTTTTTCCTCCCTAAAATGGAAAAATTGTCTCTTACCTTATAGGATTTTTGCTTTTCTCTGGATCAATATTGGGGTATAATAGGCTGAATTAGAAGGATATTTATCTTTTTTCCAGCCTTACACACTATCGTACTATGTTATGTTTTAACCCTCTGTCCTAGGACCAGGGTAAGTATATACTATCTGTAGTCAATCTTCTCTGCCAATCCTTTGTTCAGCCAGTTCGGGGTCTTGTTTTTGGCTGTCTAAAATGGCTGACATGATCTTCAGACTACCTAGTGACTAGAGATGAGCGAGCACGCTCGGTAAGGACGTTTACTCGAGCGAGCCTTGCTCATCTCAAGTAACTGCCTTCACCTCCGAGCATGCTCGGGGGGGGGGGCAGTGGGGGGCGGCGGGCAAGAGTGGAGGGAAGTGGGGGGGAGAGTGAGAGAGATCTCTCCCCCCCCCGCTCACCCCCGCTACCCCCCGCCGCCCACCGTCTCCTCGAGCACGCTCAGAGGAGAAGGCAGTTACTTGAGATGAGTGAGGCTCGCTCAAGTAACTGACCTTACTGAGCATGCTCGCTCATCTCTACTAGTGACCCATAGTGGATCCGTAGTCTTAGACTACCAATGCACTATACCTGTTCTCTAATTAGTCAGCACTGCTAAAGTAGTCAACACAGTCCAATCACAGAGTAGTGAACAGCGTGTATTAGGTTGCTAGAAAATGCTGTCAGCCATCTTGGCTGCCCAAAAATGCAACCCTGAACTGGAGGAAGAGACGGACAGTAGAGAAGATGAACTACAGGTAATATTTCCCCTCTGGTCCCAGGACAGAATTCTGTCCTGAAACCAGAGGGTCTTTTTAAGGAATTGCATAAACAGTAATTTCCTAATATACAAGCTGCAATATTAAGGTTGGGTTGCTGTGAGGAACCTATACTTCCAATTGGTACTTTGGGCTCCATCAATAATATGCTGACTGCTGTTTTACCTACAGACAACAAGCCTTCAGCTACAAAGATTAGCATATTTACACAATCTCTAAAGATCAATAGTCCTGAAGTAGACTTCACTGCTAGAGCGACGATGCACACATATTCGAAAGCATTTCCTCATAACTGGTGGCAACCCTCCCAGCTACTTTCTAGTACTGGGTTCTCAGTATGTGCAATGACTACACAGTTTGTAGAGAGATTCCTGTATAGCTCTGCATCACAGTAGACCAAACCCACATCCCAGTCCACCTTCATGCCTACGCGGAAGCCCCAGGCAAACTCTACCCATTGCACCGAGTGGACTCACAATCTATGAACCAATTTCCTTCTCTAACCGGAGGTTCGTTTCATTATTACATTGGTATGGGCATTTATTTGTCATTGTAGGCCTATACTGCGAACTGGTGATTAATTATCGATCTTCTCAGTAGCATACTTGCAGAGATGGAGATTCCTCTCCTCACACACTCTGTTGGCCACAGTGGTGACCATCTTCTGGCCACTGCAGCCAAGGTGACCATTGCTCATCTCAGCTAGGGACTCTGTTCAGGCTTGACCTGAAGCCCACAGTCCTCCCTGCTGCAGCAGCTGTTATAGTATGGCCTACATTGCATTCAACTCCAGAGGACAATGAGTGCACACCAGGTAACATAAACTTAACTTTGTCTTAATGGTGCAAGACTTGGGAGTTATGTGTGACCCTTCCTACTGATGATGTGCTGGCTGCATCATCGCTCACGAGATAAAATGAGCGCCACTGTTCATTGGTAGAGCTGCAATACACAAGTTCACTGTGCCACCAGATCAGAGCAGCCGGATGGCAGCACAAAGTTTAGCTGGCATGGAGGGGGACTCAGCTTCAGAGTAGCACTGCAACTAATTTACTCTACTCCGTTACAAGTGTTTCTAAGCCAAGTATCCCCATCTCAAATAAATGACATCGAGACTGAGAGCATAAAAACAGTGGCCAAATGGGTGGAAATGAGTAACTTGTGACCATCTCTGCACTAGAGTCTGGCATCAGTGGTTGCCTTGGGTCTTCTCACTTCTGCATTGGATAGCACAAGAACAGGTAAGCACAAAGTAACAACTCAGCATGACAGTCTTATCCCAGGTAAGTAGGCATGAGATGGACTGAGCATGTGGACTTGAGATACACTGTAAACTAAAAAGTTTTGTTAGACTGTGCCAAAAAGATGGGTAAAGACTAGAGATGAGCGAACGTACTCGTCCGAGCTTGATACTCGTTCGAGTATTAGCGTGTTCGGGATGCTCGTTACTCGTAACGAGTACCACGCGGTGTTCGGGTTACTTTCACTTTCTTCCCTGAGAAATTTGCGCGCTTTTCTGGCCAATAGAAAGACAGGGAAGGCATTACAACTTCCCCCTGCAACGTTCAAGCCCTATACCACCCCCCTACAGTGAGTGGCTGGCGAGATTAGGTGTCACCCGAGTATATAAATCTGCCCCGCCCGCGGCTCGCCACAGATGCATTCTGACATTAGTTCAGGGAAAGTGCTATCGTGTTGGAGCTGCTATAGGGAGAGTGTTAGGAGTATTTTAGGTTTCAAGAACCCCAACGGTCCTTCTTAAGGCCATAAATCTTCTCTATATGCGCTCAATGGGGCCGGCGGCAGCAGCGCCGACCCCATTGAGAACATATAGAAGACAAATCCTTCTTCTCTGCCACAGCTGTAACAGCTGTGGCAGAGAAGAACGATGTTTTCCCATTGAATTCAATGGAGCCAGCAATACAGCAGGTTCCACTGAAAGCAATGGGCTGCCGGCGATCGCAGGATGAACTGTCGGGAAGGGGTTAAATATATAAGCCCTTCCCTGCAATTCATCCAGAAATGTGTTACAATAAAAATATATACCGGCGTATAAGGCGACGGGGCGTATAAGATGACCCCCCAACTGTCACCTTATACGCCGGCAATACAGTGGAGCAAAGAATAAAAATCATTACTTACTTCTTCTGACGTTCTGCGGCGCTCCTGCAGGCTGTCACTCCCTCCTGGTGTTCTGCGGCGCTCCTGCAGGCTGTTGCTCCTTCCTGGTTCCCGGTAGAGCATTGATTTCTCTACGAAGGGCTTAAAATCCCCGCCTCCAGAAACACACGTGCCTTCAGCTAATCACAGCCAATGACAATGATGTCATTGAATGGCTGTGATTGGCTGTGTTTCTGGAGGTGGGGATTTCAAGCCCTGCATCCAGAAAGCAATACTCTGCCGTGGACCAGGAGGGAGCAACAGCCTGCAGGAGCGCCGCAGAACGTCAGAAAAAGTAAGTAATGATTTTTATTCTTTGCTCCACTGTATTGCCGGCGTATAAGGCGACAGTTGGGGGGTCGTCTTATACGCCCCGTCGCCTTATATGCCGGTATATATTTTTATTGTAACACATTTCTGGATGAATTGCAGGGAAGGGCTTATATATTTAACCCCTTCCCGACAATTCATCCTGCGATCGCTGGCAGCCCATTGCTTTCAGTGGAACCTGCTGTATTGCCGGCTCCATTGAATTCAATGGGTAAACATCGTTCTTCTCTGCCACAGCTGTTACAGCTATGGCAGAGGAGAACGATCTTTACGCTGACAGTGCAGGGGGGGGCACTCTTGCCGCTATTGTGGCTTAATAGTGGGACCTGGGAACTTGAGATGCAGCCCAACATGTAGCCCCTCGCCTGCCCTATCTGTTGCTGTGTCGTTCCCATCACTTTGTAGAATTGCCCAGATTTTCACAAACAAAAACCTTAGCGAGCATCAGCGATATACAAAAATGCTCGGGTCGCCCATTGACTTCAATGGGGTTCGTTACTCGAAACGAACCCTCGAGCATTGCGAAAATTTCGTCCCGAGTAACGAGCACCCGAGCATTTTGGTGTTCGCTCATCTCTAGTAAAGACTGTACTGTTCTGTATAAAAATAAAATAAATAAATCTTGTTATTTGTATAGCGCCAACTTATTCCGCAGCGCTTTCAGGTAATTTATTTATTACCCACCACCACCAAGGCGGATACTTGTTTTACTGACCTTGGAAGGATGGAAGGCTGAGTCAACCTTGAGCCGGCTACCTGAACCAGGAGGGGATTAAACTTGCAACCTTCAAGTCGTGAGCGAGAGCTTAGGACTGCATTTCTGCTGCCTTAACACTCTGGGCCACACGAGGCTCATACTGATAAATCCCAGCACAATAACGGGTACTTGTTATTTTATTGTTGGTTATACTGTTGCTACTTCTATTAAATAGTTTTAAAGTATCATAATGCAGTATGGCAGTTTTCAAAGTTTCCCTCGATGTTTTCAAGCCTCAGCGACCTTGCAGACCTACTTTCGGTCAAGACCCTTTCATGAACTGGTGTGGACTGAACCAGGACATGAGGCACCTCCTACCCACATTGACCACCAATCTATGGTGTTGCTGCAGGAGCTCAGGCTCTTGCTTCTAGAGGTGTCTCCAGATGCCCAGGCTGTGAAGAATTCCTCACAGTTGGCTAGTGGAGAACCCAAGCCTATACCCTCTGACCATCTACAAACAAAACATCTAAGAATTTCTTAAAGTGATTTGCTATTTCTACTGAGATTTACACCTGAGGAAAACTGTTGCACAGCTTCACAGCTCTTACAGTAAAGAACCTTTTACAGATGGATATTGATCCTCTTTTTCTTCTTCAAGTTCAGAGATTCCCATCTTGTCTCATGTTGTTCTTTGGGTATTTTTAGTAAACCAATGGAACAACTGAATTCAGGTCAGATATTTTTGAAGATCCTGAAAGGCTTACATTAGTAAAGTAGGCATGTCTATAGGGACAGGTGGTAAAACAGGTTTACAGAAATGTGATAATTACAGTATTTTGTTCGTCTTGCGTGATTTTTTTTCTACAATGTCTAAACAGGCATGGGAAAAAGTACCAATAACTTGTACAGTCACATTTGTTTTTTAAGAGTAAGTTATGAGAATTAGGGTGCTTTCACACTTGAGTTTGGGATTCCGCTTTCCTGCTCCGTGAATGGAACGAAACAGGGCTGAGCGGACCCCATTGACTATAATGGGGTCCGCCTGTTTTCCATCCAGCAGTCCAGCTTTTGGATGTTTTCTTCAGGTATTTTCAGCTGAATTTGCGACTGAACCTCTGGATGGAGGTTTTGACGTAGATGTGAAACCACCCTCAATCCAGTATATTTGCATTGCTATGTTTGACTACAGCAATATTTATGAGGCTACCTTTACAAGTTCTCTAGCAGCTTGTTATACATATCTGCCACTACTGAATGTTAAACACATTGATTGAGTATTTTAGCATTATCTCCTGTGTGTACAGGTGATGGAAGATACACCATTTGTTCCATGTACTGTAATTACATTTGTTTCTTTTTAGATTCCCCATCACAAATAATACAAAAGACAAATAGACTTTTTCTATTATTCTTTGAACTTCAACGGTAACAAGAGGGCATCCGCTACGTCTAGAAGAAAGCAGGTTTCATCGCCAACACAGAAAAGGGTTCTTTACTGTAAGAGCAGTGAGACTGTGGAACTCTCTGCCTGAGGACGTGGTGATGGCCAAATCTATAGAGGAGTTTAAAAGGGGACTAGATGTCTTTCTGGAGGGGAAGGATATTACAGGATATAAATCTTAGGTTAATTGTTAATCCGGGAATACAGGCAGGTAGGAACTATTAGGGGTTGGTCCAGGGATTAGTCTGATTGCCATTAGGGAGTCGGGAAGGAATTTTCCCCCAAAAGAGCTAATTGGCTCCTGCCTCTTGGGTTTTTTTTGCCTTCCTCTGGATCAACAACATAGGAGGATAAGCAGTCTGAACTAGATGGACATTGTCTTCATTCGGCCTTACATACTATGTTACTATGTATATAAGTACTGGAAGGGCTTGGTCAGACAAGCGGCGATCCGCACGTATTTCCGCGCGGAAAAACGTCTGCACCGCGTGCGGGCGAAGAGCTGCATGACCATGTCCATTGCCACCCATAAGTTCTTTCTTTGGACGAAAATCTGCACCTACAATGCGTTTTTTTCCCGTGCGGAAATACGCGCGGATCTCCGCTCGTGTGACTGAGCCCTAAATCTGAAAACTGGCTGGTTGGTTTTCTCATTCCATCCTATTAGAAAGTGAATTTAAAAATGATTCTTGAATGGACAAAATTCAAATCTGACTAAACAACTGACTCGTACTGTAATTGCTAAGGTTTTTCCCAATTGGGTGTTCCATTGAGTTTCCATGACTTTTGATGTTATGAAAATGGCAGCGCTATTCTTGCAGTTAAAATTCAGAAAACTTGGATAGAACTAAATGATAAGTCAATGAGTTCCATTGGTAACCATTTGGTTCTGTTGTCTGATGGCCTTGTTACATCATCATGGCTTCCATTATGACTGAAAGCTATAATGCCTTACCAGCTTAGTAGGATGGTAAAAACTAGAAAGGGAATTCATAAAAATGGCTATGCCAGAGTTTTTGGCCACTTCTTCTTGCCACGTTCACAAAAGTGATCAGGTGGCCCATTAACTTCACTATAATTTATGCTAGCAATCAGCATAAACCACAGCGGAAATCAATGCCCCCTTAGTTTTTAGGACACGGGCAGCTCAAGATATGACAAATGTATTGCGAAGCTTGCATCTCTTAATACATTGGGACTATAGGGGATGCAGGGGATGCGGTTGCACCCGGGCCCAGGAGCCTTAGGGGGCCCATAAGGCCTCTCTACTCCATATAGGGAGCCCAGTACTATGACCAAAACATTATAGTTGGGGGCCCTGTTCCAGATTTCGCATGGGGGCCCAGAAGCTTCAAGTTACGCTTCTGATTGGGACATTTCATGCATCTTACTTCAGTGGCACTTATCTAAGACCAACAAGTAAAACACTGGTCTAATTTCTATATAAGTACTATAAGGGCTTGGTCGAATAAATGTGCCCTTAAGGGCTTTAAGTACTTGGATTTGTGATTGAAAACTACTGACTTAAAGCACGCGTTCCGTTTTAAGACACGTGTAAATTTACATGTAGAATTAATTTACATAAAGGTTGATCAAAGGAATTGTCCCAACAGGCCAATTGCTTTACAAATGTATTTTAAAGGCACATAGAGATCACAGAGCTTCCCGGCAACGAGAGGTAATTAAGTGAAGACTTCAGCGAGCAAAAAATAAAGACAACCCCTTTAATTATCTTAACTGATTATAAGTAACAGCTACTATTATAAATAAAGGCTGGATTCACAACCCTACGGCTTCAGAGCTGAAATCTTCTAGTATCTCTCAGTGGCTCAATGTCTGCACAGAGTTTCTTCTGGAGGGTTATGGAGCATTTTAGAAATTGTGAATAGTCCAGTTTTACAGCCGTGACGCATGAATAAATTTGCACCTTTAGATTTAAGCAATTGCTAGAAGCCAAACTGTTTCTCTGGAAAATCTTGTTTATCCCCAGCAGGGGCACAGAAAACTAGCGGAAACTTTTGCACCTACCGTGTTTCCCCGAAAATAAGACAGTGTCTTATATTAATTTTTGTTCAAAAAGGTTTAACTTTTTTACATGTATAGCTGCCTGGACACTATTCAAATTGACATTTTTAATTAACTGTTAGCAGGTTTTAATTTTGGAGTAGTGCTTATATTTTAAGCATCCTCAAAAAGCCTAAAAAATTCATTTTGCATCCTCAAAAATTCTGGAAAATCATGCTATGTCTTATTTTCAGGGAAACATGGTACTGATGTTTTACAGGGACTAATTATCCCTGATTTGGTAAAACGTGAAAACAAATAAAGGCCCATTTAGACGCAATGATTATCGCTCAAAAGATGTCTTTTGACCGACTTTTCAGCGATAAAATTGTGTGCTTTAAACGGCAAGATGATCGCTCAAACGTTGAGCAATCACCTTGCGCTCCAAGTGGGGGATGCAGAAGACAAGCGGGGCCGCTTGTCTTTTGCATCCGGCTGTTCGCTGGTCGGAGCGCCCGGCTGTTATACAACCTAGCGCTCTGAGCGGGGCATGCAGAAGACAACCGGGGCTGCTTGTCTTCTGCATCAAGCTGTATGCTGCTCAGAGCGTCCAGCTGTTATACCACCCAGTGCTCCGAACGGGGGATGCAGAAGACAATCGGGGCCGCTTGTCTTCTGCATCAAGCTGTATGCTGCTCAGAGTGCCCGGCTGTTATACAGCTGAGTGCTCCAAGCGGGGTATGCAGAACACAGCTGGACCGCTGTGTTCTTTATACACCGCTTGTGTTCAGGGAGCTGGATACAGCTGAAACAATAGTATCAGCTGTATCCCGCTGGGAACTCTTGATAAGGCTCATTGTTGTCTTTCAGCATGCTGAAAGACAACGATCAGCGACTGCTTAACAAAAACTGCACGATGTCAGTGCAGTTCCACCCAATGATTATTGCTCAAAAGCCAAGCATACATGTGTGAGGAGAAAATGGACGAGATGCTGTAGATGTTGACAGAATAGCAGGTGAAATCTGTTCTAGGACAAACATTCCGTTCTCTTTCACTGAATTACATGGTAGATATTTTATTACTCTATCTCCATGTTCCTTTTTAATCCAAAATCCTGAATATTCATATGCTATATTTATTTGTAAGTGTCAATAGTAGAGATGAGCGAGCGTACTCGGAAAAGCACTACTCGCTCGAGTAATGTGCTTTATCCGAGTATCGCTGTGCTCGTCCCTGAAAATTCGGGTGCCGCTGCGGCTGACAGGTGAGTCGCAGCGGGGAGCAGGGGAGAGCGGGCGGGAGAGAAAGATCTCCCCTCCGTTCCTCCCCGCTCTCCCCTGCAGCTCCCCGCTCCGTGCCGGCACCCGAATCTTCAGGGACGAGCACAGCGATACTCGGATAAAGCACATTATTACTCGAGCGAGTAGTGCTTTTCCGAGTACGCTCGCTCATCTCTAGTCAATAGCTAAAATAATTAAATCAAATTTTCCAAAAATGTCCTTGCATGTATGGCAGTTAAGACCTGTGGATTTAGGGACCCTGATCCAAAATTATAATGAGCCGATCAAAAAAATTACTATTTTCACATCCTCCCATTGTCCATCATTGAAGTGCAAAGTTACCTTCATTCCCATATTCGTATACACAAACCAAACTGGTTTTACTCCGTGACCCAGGAAAAGTTATGACAAGCTTCCTATTTCTTCTGATCGGAGTCAGACAGAGATAAATGAAAGGCTCAGATCTGATGTTAGATAATGGCAATGGTCAAACGATTGCGGAGCCACTACTATGACAGGGCCAGGACCGTGTCCCAAATACTGAGAGGCAGCTAAAGGTTTGCAGCTTTTTTATATATGTTAATCAATTTAAGTGCCTGAACTGGAAGGGGCTGATTTTAATGGCAGCCGAAATTAAAGGATATCGTTCAGTTTGGCTCGTCGTGCCTTTCAAGACAGGATACCTCCATGTTCACCTGTCCCTTCACAACCCTTTGGGCCAGTTTCTCCTTTCCTTTTAAGGCCTTAGTCAGACGGGCGTTTTTTCGCGCGATTTGCGGATCGCATGACGGATGCGCATCCGCAAATCGCGTGACCGGTGCCCAAAAATCTGCTCCTAGCCGCGTTTCATTAGAAGCTGCGACTCCATTGAAAGCAATGCGCTGCGGGCGAGTGCGGGATGAATTGTCGGGAAGGGCTTAAATATATAAGCCCTTCCCTGCAATTCATCCAGAAAAGTGTTAAAATAAAAAATATATACATACTCACCTGCTCCCGGCAGCCGGAGTTCCGCGCAGCCGGCCTGCAATCCGACTGGCTGAGCCAATCAGGGGGCAGGTCTGACTCACACCCCCTTCACACCCACTGCAGGCCGGCCGTGCGGAACTCCGGCTGCCGGGAGCAGGTGAGTATATATATATATTTTATTTTAACACTTTTCTGGATGAATTGCAGGGAAGGGCTTATATATTTAACCCCTTCCCGACAATTCACCCCGCACACGCCGGCAGCCCATTGCTTTCAATGGAGGTGGCTGTATTGCCGGCTCCATTGAATTCAATGGGCAAACATCGTTCTTCTCTGCCACAGCTGTTACAGCTGTGGCAGAGAAGAATGATTTGTCTTCTATATGTTCTCAATGGGGTCGGCGCTGCTGCCGCCGGCCCCATTGAGCGCATATAGAGAAGAGAACAGGAATCGCAGATCACAGATAGGTGCGATCTGCGATTTCTGTTCTATAATTTATCGGACGTGCACATAAAAAGCACTCATGTGTCCGATACCATTGCAAAGCAATGGTTTTTAAAAATCGCCGGACGCATGCGCATGCGTAAATCGCGGCAAAAAAAACGCCCGTCTGACTAAGGCCTAACTGTTACAGTATCTACAAATAAGGCAATTTACAACATTTAAAGGATTTACCTGAAGACATCTGAGAACTTTAGAGTATCCCATGTACTTTTTTTAACCCCTTAATGACATGGCCTATTTTGGGCTTAAAGGGGTTGTCCCGCGGCAGCAAGTGGGTCTATACACTTCTGTATGGCCATATTAATGCACTTTGTAATGTACATTGTGCATTAATTATGAGCCATACAGAAGTTATAAAAAGTTTTTCACTTACCTGCTCCGTTGCTAGGGTCCTCGTTCCCATGGAGCCGACTAATTTTCGCCCTCCGATGGCCAAATTAACTGCGCTTGCGCAATCCCGGTCTTCTGCTCTCTTCAATGGAGCCGCTCGTGCAGAATGCCGACTCCGTGTAGCTCCGCCCCGTCACGTGCCGATTCCAGCCAATCGGGAGGCTGGAATCGGCAATGGACCGCACAGAAGAGCTGCGGTCCACGGAGGGAGCAGACCCCGGCGGCCATCTTCAGCAGGTAAGTATGAAGACGCCGGACCGCCGGGATTCAGGTAAGCGCTGAGCAGTTTGTTTTTTTAACCCCTGCATCGGGGTTGTCTCGCGCCGAACGGGGGGGGGGGGGGGGTTAAAAAAAAAAAAAAAAAAAAAAAAAACCCGTTTCGGCGCGGGACAACCCCTTTAAGGACGCAACGATTTTTGGCGGATTTTCTTCTCCATTTATCAAAAGTCATAATTTTTTTATTTTTCCATCAACGTGGCCAAATAAGGGCTTGTTTTTTGCGTGGCGAGCTGTAGTTTTTATCGGCGGCATTGTTGGGTACATTGACTATATTGTAAAACTTTTTTTTTTTTTTTTATGATAGCAGGGAGAGAAAACGCATCAATTCTGCCATCGATTTTTTTTTTTTACAGCGTTAGTCATGCAGCATAAATAAGACAATCCATTTTTTCTGCAGGTCGGTATGGTTACAACGATACCAAAATTCTTACATTTTAGTACCCCGCTCCCAGGACGTAAACATATGCCCTGGAGTGGGAAGGGGTTAAACATGTTTTTAACGTGGTTGGTGTTCAATATTTGATTTTCACTTATATTGGTATATTGAAAACTAACGACGATGTCATTAAACAGAAAGAAATTGACTTTACAATAACTCACTAAACAAAAAATTCATAAATATAATATTTCCTTTTGGGGTAAAAAAAATAAGTATCATCTGTTTACAGATTAAAAATTAGAATTGATTGCAAATGATTAAAACATTGTTCTAAAACATTTAAATAGAAAGTCAATGAGTACTTAGACTGAGACTCCATCCTTTATTAGGCACTGAAACCTTTCTTATACAGGCTGATGACTGGCCAAATAAACCTACATAAGAGCCTTTATTCCCAATCATTGCCTCGTGTAAATATTTTCAGGCAGGTGATTATGGATCACCACCTGTTTGGCTTAGGGCTACTGGGGAGGCAGCATCTGGGGAAACCCAGTTTTCACCTTTGACCTCTCGGTCCTTGCTGCAGGGTCCTCAAGCGGTTAGACATCCAGATAGTCCTGGTAGTGTGACTGCTGACACTGCACAGGGCCAAGTTGCGGTACCTGATGGTGTGGACTGTGGCGTAGTTGTCCAACAAGCTATGGTTGGAGCTACGGCACATGTACGGTAGCAATGAAGATCAGGGCAGGCAGTGAGCAATAGCAAAGTCCAATAATCAAAGCAAAGGTCAGGGAGCACAGAAGTCAGAGTAGTTGAGGGTAAGGCAGTAATCAAAAACTGGAATGCAAACAAATAGGGGCTTTGTCACAAAAAGGCTATAGGAGACCAAATTGCTTAAGGCATTCTAATATAGGAGGGATTGGTGGGAAATCTAATGGGGGCATGTACACTTTCCTTTTAAGAGGATGGACATGAGCGCGTGTGCAACCTATGGGCAGCATGGAGCGAGGAGGCACAATGGTGTGAAGGTGGGAGAGAATGGTGGTGACCAAAGGCAGCTGAGCCATGGCGGTAGCACACAGTATCAATTATGGAGGTGATCAGCTAAGAAAAGAGCAAAAGCTATTTTGTTGGCTGATTACATTTCTTAGAACGGCAAAAAAATCTTTGTCTATCGACAACACATTTTCCCATGTAGAAGGGGAATGTGCTATGAGGATATGAACCAGTATGGGAGTGTACGATCATATTAACAATGATTTGCCTCCAGACTTACAACAATTGCTACATTTAAATGATCAAAGCTGCCAAGGAGGAGGCAGAGAGACTAATTGCCAAAAGGAGCAAAAATAACCCTTTACTATTTTTCAATTATATAAACGATAAAAGGATTGGCACTGAAAGCACTGGCCCTTTAACAAATAATGAAGGAGAAATCATAGAAAATGATGGTGGAAGGAGAATCTAATAAATAGTTTTTCCTCAAGTATATTCACAAAGGAAAGGAAAATGTCACATGAGATGCAGGGGAATAAAACGAACGCCCCACTAAATATTACCTACCTATCGCAGAAGCAAGTGCAGAGCCGGTTAAAAAAGATTAAAATCGACAAATTGCCGGGTCCAGATGGAATAGACCCGAGGGTCCTAAAGGAACTAAGTAACGTGATAGACAGACTGCTATTTCTTATATTTATGGACACTATTGAGAACAAGGTTGTACCACTAGATTGGCGTATTGCCAATGCAACTCCAATATACAAAAAGGGATCAAGAAGAGAGCCTGGTAACTACAGGCCGGTAAGTCTCACTTTAATAATCGGAAACATATTCAAGGGGTTTCTGAAAGACGCCATCCTAGAATACCTCAAGGAGAACAACAGAATAACTCCTCACCAGCACGGTTTCATGAGGGGTCGATCATGTCAGACCAATCTGATCAGCTTCTACAATGAAGCACGTTCTAGGCTGAACTTGGGAGAGTCTATTGATGTTGTATATCTGCTTTTTTCTTAACTATTTGACACCGTGCCGCATAATAGGCTGATATATAAAATGAGACAGCTCAGTGTGGGCGAAAACGTGTGTATCTGGGTAAAGAACTGGCTCAGAGATAGAAAGCAGAGGGTGATAATAAATGGTTTGTACTCTGATTGGACCACCATCGCTAGTGGGGGCCACAGGGTTCAGTATTAGACCCCATTCTGTTCACTATATTTATCAATGACCTGCTAGAGAGACTGTGCAGTAAACTATCGATATTTGGAGATGATACACAATTAAACAAGATAATTAATACAACGGAGGGCAATATATGGCTGTAGATAAGATGGGGGTTTGGGTAGAAAATGGCAAATATTGATAAATGTAAGGTTATGCACATGGGCAAGAGAAATGGATGTCACCAATATACACTAAATGGGGTGCTGCTAGGGAGAAGTGACATGGAAAAAGACCTGGGGGTACTAGTGGACTGTAGACTTAAGTGGAGCAATCAATGCCAGTCAGCTGCTGCAAAAATAAATGGAGTCTTGGGGTGCATTAAAAGAGGTATAGGGGTGAGGGATGAGAATATTATCCTCCCACTATATAAGGCACTTGTCAGGCCTCACATGGAATACTGTGTACAGCTCTGGACACCGGTGCTCAGGAAAGATGTCACAGTGTTTCAAAAAAGGGCAATTAATAAACAGAATGGGAGTACTGGAATACCTGGAAAGATTATCAAAATTGGGATTATTGAAAAAAGATGGTTAAGGGGTGACCAAATAACTATGCATAAATACATTAGAGGACAACACAAGGATCTCTCCCATGATCTGTTCATACCCAGGACTGTGACAGTAACAAGAGGGCATCCGTTACGTCTAGAGGAAAGAAGGTTCCATCACCAACACAGAAGGGGGTTCTTTACTGTAAGAGCAGTGAGACTGTGGAACTCTCTGAGGACATGGTGATGGCAAAATCCATAGAGGAGTTTAAGAGGGGACTAGATGCCTGTAGATGTACCTATGGGAATACATGAAAAACTTGGCTGTGTGTATATATATATATATATAGTTTATAACTTTGTTTCAGTAATTCATGTACAAGAAGACATTAGACATATTATATGCTTTGTTACCATCTTCAGTGACGGAACAGGCGTATGACATAAAGAGTGATTGAACGTTCATTGGTGCTTTTCAGAACACTAAGCAGTCGATGGATCAATATGGATGAATTTTGGCACCTGTCACTCCCAGGTCCCATTTACTAAAGTATGCCGCCTATGGATCAAAGATCTATATTAAACATCTATGTCACCAGGACGTGACTCTCAGCAGGAAAAGAACATTTTTACAAGCCTAGCATTGCTCAATGATACAATAAGATGAGCTAGTAAACCTACTGGGATGCCATAGTAAATACCTCCAGCTCTATAAAGTGAGGACTAATGCAACCCAGACATAAATAAACACCTACAATTAATATATGATCTATAAAGCAATAAATTATTATAATAACTATCTAGTTTTTTTTTTTTCTAAATTTTAAATTTTTTTTTTTTTTTTTTTAAAGTGCAATAAAACCTTATGTTCTTGAACAGCCTAGAAAGAAAATCTGTTGCTACCTGGAAACTGTCAACAAGCAGGCTATCTGCTGCTGACAGAACTCATTATGGCTCTATTTGTATTCTACATATGGTTTGTGTGAGTGTCCAGAAAAGTTAGGCTCATTAACACATCAATGTGCTATGTTCATTAACATATGAACATCCAAATAACCTGATTAACATAAGAATGGCATCAAACTGCAGAGAGAATTCATGTGTTAATAAGCTGGACTGCAGCGCCTATTCATGTGGTAATGCCAGGGTTGTCATGGATATTCATGTTTTGATGTTCATGGCTACAGGAGGTACTAAAGTATTAATAAGCCATCCAGATCTACAGCCCATTAACAACAGTCTAATATTACGCCCTCAAAGTAATCAATCGACAGACAGAAAAACAGATCTGTCAACAGCAGTTTTTTAACAGTTTCCACCCAGTAATAGAAGGATGAGAATGAACGAAAACTGGATTGAACCAAATTCTAAGAATATATTCTATGCTGGAATATTTATATTCGTAAAGTTGAAATCCCACTTTAAACTTAATTACGGTTAAACTAACTCAGATTGGAATGGGTAGGGACAACCCTCATGAATTGGCGCTGCGCCTGCAGTTGCAAGCAGCGGCCACTACACTGGGATCGGAGCAGCAGCTTCCACTCTGTGTGTTGTGGCACTGACAGTGGGTGCCCAATCGGCTAATCGGCTGGGGTCCCAAGCGGTAGACCCCAGACGATTGGTTATGAATGACCTTTTTTGTGCGTATCCGCGTATTTTGCTTGTATCGCCTCTGAGGGCATCTGTGAGCGGCAACAACAAAGACGCACCGCTTGAAATTTCGAATGAGTTCCAGATGTGCTTTTTTTCCAGCGGAATTACGCAGTGTATTACGCATCTCCTTGCGTATTGGGCGCACATTTGCGCACCCCTGTTGATTTCTATGGGGACCTTTGGACGCAAATGCAAAGGAAAGAAGAGCATGTTGCATTTTTTTTTTGCATGACGCAATCGCGTACGCAAATACGGACATGTAAATGAGCCCGATGAAATCAAGGGGTTCAATTTCGTGTGTATTTAGGGGCCCCCCTAAAGAGATAGTTGTAAACACGGAGAGGGCATTCACACGGGCGAGATGGACAGAACTCGAATGGAAAAAGACCCGTTGGGTTAATTCACACAGAGGAATTTTCTCTAGGACCGATAGTCCGAGTTGGGCAGCTTTCATGGCCATATGCACAAATACGCTCACCGCGGCGTGTTCGTGCATGATGAAGATTTGTGCGCATATCTGTGCATATTACTGTACTTTTTGCGTACACAAGACCTGTTCAGCCACGTGTGACACACCATTACCGAAAAATAAAAGGCTAATTAGCCTAATGAGCTCCAGATGTATTCTTTTATCTGCGTTTTGCGCCGTGTTTTGTGCATCCCCCTGCATATTCGCTCGCTTTCTATAGACGTTTATGGGGGCCTTTGCAGGAAAATAGAGCAAGGGCGGCCACACAATGGCATAAGTGCAAATACGCTCGCTTTCGCGTGACGTATATGCGCTGCGCAGGATGCATGATCGCGTGCTATAGTGCCCTCAACTGCACTTTTTATTGTACTTTTTTGCACTGCCAGGACCTCTGACATTGGCGCGGTCCCGGCAGTGCCATGTTGAGTAGGCAGGCCAGCTGACTTAGTAGGCCCAGGTGTTACCGTTTAACCCGGCAAAATCAGTTCAGGGTGTGATTTCGGGCAGATGGGGTCAATTTCACACCAACATAGAGTATGATGCTTTTTTTTCTCCCGCAATCAGAATGCACGCGGAAAAAAATGATGTGTGAAGAAACCCATTGAAATCAATGGGTTCTATTTGCTGCACATTCGGCGCGCAGGTTTTGTGGCCGCAAATGCGTCACAAGTGCGGCTGCCCCAAGTCCTACTTTTTAACGCTCGCTCAAAACGCGCTCAGGAGGACAAATCTATTGAAATCAATGGGCTCTATTCTCTGTGTTTTGCATACGCAGATTTTGCGTACGCAAATGCCAACGCAAAAACGGCTGTGTGAAGAAGCCCTTAGAAACATGGTTCATTCTCTAATTTTAAGTGAATCTTATTCAAGAATCGCCCATTATTTTCTATGGGGGTGTTAAAAAAACGCATCTCAACAACCAAGTCCATTCGATGAGTTGTGGGCTTTACTTCTGCTCTTCTAGGTTTAACATTTCTCCCCACTGAAGAGTTTTTGTTAAGTATTTACTTAGTTGTAAAACCACCATTAGTTGAACAAACCAACTTCAGCGGGAAGGGGGGGGGGGGGGGGAAATGGTGTAAAAATTGTTGATTTTTCTCAGGTTGTCTACAAACATATTCTTAGGATGATGAGCCTAACCTGGAAGGACTAACTATTTCAATGCGCTGGAATGTTTGAAGACACATTACTTGTTCTTCTCCATTAACTTTACACCACGAGGTCGCCACTTGTTCGCAGGAACATATTTGGGTGTGCAAAATTTACACACACATTCCGCAGAGAATTGAACCTATTGATTTCAATGGGCTTATTCACATGAGCGTATTTTCCCGTGTATTTTGGTTGCATAAAAAAATGCAGCTTGCCCTATATTTTCCTGCACATTTGCGCACCAAAGGTCCACACAGAAGTCAATGGGGTGGGTGCAAATTACAGGGTGTTCCTGAAAGCATCTGGGCTTCAGACTTGCATGATGTCATTGTTAATGGCTTCAACAAATTGCTAGAGAGACCTCCGGACACCGACATTAAGTTAGACTGGTTCATAGGGTTGCTGACTTCTGTATGCAAGATTCCAACCCGCATGCTGTCATTTGCAGGTGAACTTTTAAAAACAGATTATACTTTGCAGAAAGCATGGGACTTGGACTCTATGACTTATTATGGTTCAGAGATTGTAATCCTATTAGAAGTCTTCAGCTTAACCTTGTAGATGCGTCGGCTGGTATGCCCTCTGCTTGAGGCAACTAAATCAGCAGGTGCTATATGTAGGTGGAGCCACCCCACTGGCGTAACTATAGGGGATGCAGGAGATGTGATTGCACCCAGGCCCAGGAGCCTTAGGAAGCCCATAAGGCCCCTCTATTCCACATAGGGAGCCCAGTACTATAAATAAAGCATTACAGTTGGGGACCCTGATACAGGTTTTGCGTTGGGGCCCAGGAGCCTCTGTGTTAAAGGGTTAAGAGAAGTTGGGGGGCCCCCAGATAAACGTTTGCACCCAGGCCCAGAAGCCCATAGCTGCGCCCCTGAGTCACTCTTTCTACATCATCCTATAGAAACATCATTCCTATGCTGTGAGGTCACCATCAGATTTCGAAGGGGCGTTTTACTTGCTTGAGGTCCCTTCAGTCCCTATGCCTGATTGGACCCTGCCTCTGGCCACTCAGATGTCTATGGATGACTCCATGCAGACACTTCCAGATCCAAGTCCCCTTCCTCAACACTCTGGCGGAGAGATCATGCTCTATGACCCGCCATCTCAAATGATATGGTTGGTCTTGACCTAAGTCAGTCCCCTATCTTACAGTCCTCTCCGATTTGTACCCCTCTGCCCTGCTCAGATTAATATTTGCTACCTCCCAGAAGCGCTTAAGAAGTAGATGATTATTACTGTCTACACGCTGCTCTGTTGTTCTACTTCACTCCACTAGGGTTTTGTGCATCTGGTCTAACCATATCCTTATTCTATCAAGGAATTATTGCACATTAGCAAGTTTTTGGCTTGAGAGGACTTCTTCTCTTTAGTAATTTACATATCTACTGGCGGTTTGTGTGTTAAAGTTTGTCTCTCTCCACTTCTTTTGCTCCACATTTTTCTTCTTTCCTCCTGGGAGGAAGCTCCTAAGAGGGTCTCCCCCTTTTTTTTAGATTCCTCCTCCTTCCCTTCTGTTTGTTCACAGTATCTACAGGAGATCATGTCTGACCTATTTCTATTGTTTCTACTAATGTGCACGGACTGAGCGTTCATGACAAGCATTCCTCCCTCCTCCACCTTCTTTGGAAAAAATGCGCGCCGGTGGTATTCTTACAGACACACACTTATGCGCAGACAGCATTCCCAGCGTGACTGACACACCCTACCCTGATGTATACTCCCCTGACTCCAAGACCAGAGGGGTCTCAATTCTTTTCTCCTGCTCTCTGCGATGGGTGCATATGGAGACTCATGAAGATGGGGAAGGTCATTATTAGAGATGAGCGAGCATACACACTAAGGACAATTACTCGATCGAGCATTGTCCTTAGCGAGTACCTGCCCGCTCGAGAGAAAAGGTTCGGCTGCCGGCGCGGGTGAGAGGTGAGTTGCGGCAGTAAGCGTGGGGGAGAGAGGGAGAGAGAGATCTCCCCTCCGTTCCTCCCCGCTCTCCCCCGCCGCTCCCTGCCCACTGCCGGCACCCAAACCTTTTCTTCTGGCAGGTACTCGCTAAGGGCAATGCTCGATTGAGTAATTGCCCTTAGCAAGTATGTTCACTCATCTCTAGTCATTATCTATTTGTAAAGAGTAAAGTCTCAGATGCTATGATGACTTTTGCATCCTTTTACCTCCCCATCTCTGGACAGATCTCCTTTGTAAGAGGGTGTTAGCAGACCTAGAAGACTTTAGAGAGGGCATTCTTGTCTTTGGGGTAGACTTTAATATCATCATGAACCCACACATGGATTCCTCTCGCGGTCACACTAGCCTCACTTTGTTCAAACACCACAGGTTCCAGCATTTGTTTTTTCAGCCCCACACAATGCATTCTCCAGGATCGATTTTCTTTTACTCCACTCCAAATTATCCCTCTTATCAAAGGCCTAGATAGACTTTTTTGGACCAAGGCTCTTATGTTGATCAGCCGTATTTTACCAACAGATATCTTATGATTTAGAATGATTTAGATGCTTGGACAAAAGGGTCCTTCACATGGTTTAGTAGATGTGCAATCTTGAAGATGAACGTCATCCCTCGAATCTTGCATTTTTTTCAAGCTTTGCCAATACATCTCCCACCAAGTTTTTAAAATCAGTACTGGCCATGTTGACCAACTTTATATGGGAAAGAAAACCAGCTTGTATTGATTGGCCTGTTCTCTTTTCCCCTAAACTTAGTGCGTGTGGGGATATATATACACACAATACTACATTACACGCCTCTCACTTACTGCTGAAAAGTGTGGATTGGAGGAGATACGCAACCAACAAATAATGGCTCACAATGGAACAGGCATTTTCCCTCATTCCCCTATCTGCCTTACCATGGGTTCAATCACACATCTGGCTGGAATTGAAATCCCACCCGACCACTACTCTAAAAGTAGCCAGACAAATATTTCCCAGAGCGGGTATTTTCCTAGCTTCCTCTCCTCTCTTTCCCATTCTGGGTAATCTGGGTTTTCCAGAAGGAATGGAGAGTGGCCCATTCCATAATTGGATTACATATGATAAATTTAGGGCACTACACTTTCTGCAGGATGGGAACTGGATGTCAGAGTCCTCTCTGTCTGTCATTGAGGAACCTTGTACCCTCCCATTCTGGCGGCACGCTCAACTTCAACACATCTCTATACCTTGACACATACATCTTCCATAGCTAGTAAAATACAAGAGACAGGCTATAAGCTACTTTGCCAGTTGTGCCAGATGCCCTAGAAACTCCACACTTTACTGCCTTTGGTGTCCTCTCAATGCTGGAGGTGTAGAATTGAGGAGGTTACATTAATCTGGTATACTGAGATTGCCCTAGACTGACACATTTCTGGTCAGAAGTATGGCAAATTACCTTGAAGTTCACAGACTTCTCATTGCCAAAATCCCACAAGTTCTTTCTGTTGCATGGCGACTTACAAACGGTCTGTGGTCCATCATTTGATTATCACTGCACAGGCATGCATCTCAGCAAAGTAGAGACAAACTACCACTCCCATGGTGTGTCAATGGCTCCATAAAATCCAGAAGGTGATGAGGATCGAGGAACTCACTACATCCCTTAGAGGTACGCATAAGAAGTTTGACAAAACCTGGTATTACTGGATTATTTTTCAGGACTTGTTAGAGTACAGGTTTTTATTGTCATAAGCCAGGTACCGTTTAAGTAGCTCCTTTGATTCTATGGGTCCCGTGTATCCACTCTCAAGTTGTTGTTTTTTCCCCTTCCCGGATGGGTTTCCTCCATTTCTTTCCTCTCTTGGTCTCTCACATTAGCGTATGGGCTCCTGTGTGGACAAATGTTGGTAAATGTGCTTAAAGTCTAGCTATGCATCTGTAGTGACCCAGAGTGGGGTCCCACCATCATTTGTAAGTCTGTTTGTTTTTAAGTGAGTTTGTTTGTCTCTTTGTCTTATCCGTGTGTTGTGATTGGTAGTTTTGAGTAGAATAGAGGAGGAGTTAGTGGGAAAATGGAGTAGTGTAGTGTGTGTCATTGGAGAAGGAGGTGCATGCAGGAAAGAAGGGCTGATGCTCCTGCTGGGGCTAGGCCACGGCTATGTCTTTGCTGCTGGAACGTTTGTCTCCTCCGGGAATTAAAGCACAGGTGATGCTACTTAAGAGTTGGTTTTGGAATGCAAGAGTTGTATGCGCCCCCACTGAACTGCATATGGAGGGGAAGCGCAGAAGTCTGTTACCGCTAACAACTAAAGTGAGAGTGATATGAGAGACTGTGTAACCCAAGCAAGTGCCCTTCAAATAACAGTGACTGAGGATGTGCATGGTTTGGGAGAAGAACCGTACATTGTCAAATGTGTTCTGAAAAGTAGAGTTCAGGAAATTGTTTAGAAGCCAGTAACTTCATGTTAATAAGTACTAGTGAATTTGCCTGTACTGGGAAATCAAAGTTGCAATATGAGTAAAAGGAAACCAAGTGTGAAAAGCATTTCATTTGTCTGTGAACTCATTTATTCATCACAAGTAACTGATGACTCATCTAGGGACACTGGCGTCACGACTATAATCCAGAACTGAATTGCAGATATCATGTCTGCTACAATCTTATCTCCATTGCTAGTGGCTGAGCCGGGTTATGCTTCAGCCCTTGAGGAGAGGAGACGGTAGAGCCACCGTGAACCGCTGCCATATTGTACCCCGCTGTTTCCTTGGCTGAAGGCCTGGTTCTCGGTCACTGCACATCTTATTTATCACTAACTCCGTAGGTGTAATATGAATATGTAGCCAATAAGTTCCTTTGTCACCCTGTTTCTAAATGTTGGCAGATTTCTTCAATTGTTAACTGTGTGCTGCACTTGTCGCCCACTTTGCAGATGCAATATGTATCCAACAAGCCTTTTGGATATCATATTTTTATTTCAAAATGTTTTCTATAAGTAAAGAATTTATTTATAAAAAAAACATCCTCCTGCTCTCCATCACCTCCCAAAACAACAGCATAAGGGCTTTTTTCAGATGACCATATATCGGCTGCGTTTTCACACCGAGCCGATATACGTGTCCTTGTCTGCAGGGGGGGGATGGAAGAGCCAGGAGCAGGAACTAAGCTCCCGCCCCCTCTCCGCCCCTTGCCATTATTTGCAATAGGAGGGGGTGGGATGGGGGCAGAGCTAAGTAACCAAAAATTAGCTCCGCCCCTGCCCCACCCCTTGTATTGCAAATAGTGACAAGGGGCGGGAGCTCGGATCCTGCTCCTGGCTCTTCCGTCCTCCCCCCCCTGCAGACAAGGACAGCATATATCGGCTCGGCGTTAAAACCCAGCCGATATACGGTCATCTGAATAAGCCCTAACTTAGTTTATGGTGCCATTCTGTAATGATAGTGTCCCTTTAAATCCTATATTCAACTTAGCTACATCTGAAGGTTAATCACAAATGAAAGAAATATCGAAGCATTAGTCAATGAGTTCTTATAGACTTTCCCAGATTTTGTCCTTTGGCCAAGAGATAAGTTTAAAACAATTGTATTTATAGAATAAGTAAAGAGACGACCATGGTAAGTGTGAACAGCCACACCTTAGTAATGCATACGTTCAGTTTTAAAGTTGACTGTAAAGTCAAGCTATTAATCAGCTCTTAAAATGGGAAATTAGAGTTTTTTTTACGATCGTTTGCTG
Source organism: Eleutherodactylus coqui (assembly GCF_035609145.1). Classification (NCBI taxonomy): domain Eukaryota; kingdom Metazoa; phylum Chordata; class Amphibia; order Anura; family Eleutherodactylidae; genus Eleutherodactylus; species Eleutherodactylus coqui. The sequence goes on from NC_089846.1 coordinate 126,075,517, forward strand.
AGCATTTATAGAATGGACCTTGATTATGTCTAATCAGAGAACCAGCAGCTACCAGCAGGCTGTCCAGTTGCAAAGCATCAGGTGATTGAAGACCACTAGACCCCTCCTTTTTTTAGATAAATGGACCATTTAAATGGTTTCCCACTCAGTAAGGAGGCTTGGGATACGAAAGGCAATGGGATTGCAAACAGGATATTAAAAGATCGGCAAACATTCAGTCATTGCTGTAAATTGAAAGTGTACCAAACTTTTCCAAAATAAGCTGCTATATGTGTGCATGAGGAAAATCCCTCTTTCTGACCATTATGAGACTTGTATATTTCACCAGTTTTCCATATCTGTGTGCTCTACCTCTAATTTTCAGTTTTCCCTGAACGGATAGGTAAAGACTAGCTGCTATGATGTCTCTCATGCCATGTACATATAAGAGATCATGATTTCTTCTTCTATATCTCACTGTAGCATAGCCTTCTAAGTAACAGCATCATGGAGGACATCATTGTAAAGCAGTACTGAGATGTGATTTCAATAGCTTTAAGACAATACACACCATCAGCTGCAGAAGTATCTGTGTGAGTCTACCTGCCTCTTTGAATGGCAGTGATTGGTTCATGGAGCGCTGCAGTGATTGGCTGAGCTGCGGTGCTCTAGAACCAATCAGAAGCAGCGCTTCTTGGAGGCAGGGTTTTTGAAACCCCTGATCAGGAAGGACTCCCTGAAGGCTACAAACAAATGCCAGAGCTGCAGAGGAGACGTGCGGTGAAGCGGACAGTGCCTGTTAGGTAATGTATTCTCTTTTTGTATGCTTTTCATGCAGCTAGGGCTTATTTTAGAAGTAGGGCTTATACTGTAAGCCCCTTCCCCCAAAAATTCCTGGCAAAAGAGCGCTACTAAGTCGTGTGACTTTGTAGCAACACAAAATCGCGATATCACACAGACACATATGCGATAATGCTGCAATTTTCTTATGGCGATATTAGTGTCGCCCATGTGAACGAGGCCTTAAAGGCATGAGGATTTTATGGCAGATTTTTCCATAGTGTGTGAATATTATACTATATATATATATATATATATATATATATACACAATACTACATTACACGCTGATTAATAGGAACCTTATAAAAGGAACTCCTTTACAGTATCGTGATACATCTTATATATGATGACAATTGTAGCCACTTTTTAAACTCCCTTTCTATTGCCACAACTCTTCCGTTAGACCCCAGAGACAGTTCTATCCCCGTCCCGCTCTGTATTGCACTGCACTGATATGCAGAAGGTGAACAATTTTACAACCCTTCTCAAGGCTCTTGGGAAAATCACATTGTCACATTTTTCACAGGTTGTTTAATTACACAAACGAAGCAGCGGCGCCCTCCCCTCGGCTCGCACAGCATCTCTTCCCTTGGGGCAGGTGCATATTAAAGCTAATTCGGCCTTGTTTCCTGATTGCTTTGGGCAACAACAAATTGTTCCCCAGGGAAGAGCAAAAAATCAGTTATGATCTCGGGTGTCTTGGGGAGAGATTAGAGCCGTCACACTGGTGGCACAGCAGCAGGCGCTGCCAATGAAACTGATTTCACCTTTAATCCTTGCAATGAGTGAATACCTCCAGCATGGCTGCCGTGTCTCCTAAGGTTCACAGATAAAGGATGCCCCATGACGTGGAAGCGAGCAGAATGAAGAGATGGGCAGAGCTTTTCACTCAGCTGCTCAGACCTTTCCCAACCTACGGCCAGCATGTATAGAAACCAGCGACATGAATATATGATACTTCTAAGCATTGAAATAAGTTGGATGAATGAAGTTTGCTTCCGTCAACGGGACCAATAGAAGTAGCCAAGCCATGAAGAAAATAAGGATAACTGTTGGGCCGGAGTTACACAGGCAATTTTATCACGTTGCAAGGCGCACTGAACTTGAACGAAAGTAGAGCCTATTATTTGCCATGGGTCTATTTCAGATATGCTGCAAGATAGAAAAATCGCAGTATGTTCTATTTTTCATTATTTTCTATGCGAGGAAAAAAAATCACAGGCTTCTTTTACATGAGCGCATATCGGCAGACCCTTTTACGGCCGGACGATATGCGCTGTAATCTGATGCATTGGATTCCAATGCATCAGATCACATGGGCGTATTTGCAAGATGTAAAAACGCCCGGCCGGCCAATATAGCGCCGGGCATTTTTATGTCGAGCCCAAAACATAGTTCTGGAACTGTGTTTTGGGCCGGCATATGTCGGCCGCTGCATGGGCTCCTATGGGAGCCCATGGCAGCAACCGTAGGTGGGAGGGAGTTTAGCAGCGTGGGTGTTAAACTACCTCTCTCTGTTCTCCTCCCCTTCCCCATGCAAGCTTACCTGTTTACCCCCCCCCACTCTGTCTGTGCAATGGGAGGGGGCGGGACGGGGGAAGAGCTAAGCGCCAATCCGCCCCGGCTCCTCCTATTGATGGCTATGGCCAAGGGGCGGTACATGGGCAGAGTTAAGCGCCTGCCCTGTCACCGCCCTTTGTCTATCTCCATCAATGGGAGGAGGTGGGGCGGACGGCTGCTTAGCTCCGTCCCACCCCCTCCCATTACAAAGACCGAGCAGGGAGGAAAAGAGGTAAGCCTGCGATGGGGAGGGAAAATGGCCAACGGCCTGGTGAGGTCAGCGCAAACGTTTGATTTGTGCACCTGTTCACAAGTTTTTTCGCCCCCAACGTAGCGTATATCGGCCGGCCGTGAAAACGATATGCGCTCATGTGAAAGAAGCCTTATGAAGAGCACCCGGAAGGTGATTGAGGAGACTTATAAGGACACCCATGCTCCTCTGGGAAATATGCAAATAAGGGAGATGGAACAATACCTCTGTAGCGCCATCTATTGGAAGGCAGCATTCCTGGAAGTTAGACTCTTTATACAAGCCTTGTAGAGATGCATAAAACGGGCACAAAATAGGACTAATTATTTACAATTGGTCTATTTATATGGATGATTTTTCTCTCCCAGTGATGCTGCAAGATAGAAAATTTGCCGCATGTTCTCTTTTCTCGAAGTTATTTTCTATGAGAGGAAAAAAATGACATCACAATTGCCTGCAGATGCGATTTTCATGCGAATGCAATGCGATTTTTACTCACAAAACGCATTGCACTCACAGGGAAAACCGCAGAATGCCAATGTTATATCAGGATGAGTATCATGGACCAATATGGCACCTGCCCATGTAAATACGTATAAAGGTATCTAATCAACTGAATAATCGCTGGAAACAGTCAATTTGGGCGATAGTAGTCCCATATAAAAGCTACAGCCGACAATGCACTGAGCGACAAATCAGTCTATGAACTGTGAACGGTTGGCTGCCTGTCTGCAGTAAAAGGAGGCAGGCGGCCAAAATAGTTCCCCAACCTACTTCACCTCCATTCACAGACCGACCGTCGCCCCTCTGTTGGATGGCTGTCAGGCCATTATGTATCCAACAGCCATCCTGTGTACCTTTATTTTAAGGGCACTACATCTAAAGTCAAGAGAGAATAAGGCTAGGGTTGTATGACGGCTTTTAGCCACGAAGGAGTCATGCATCCAAAAATTGCTGTCCATCCCTGTGACCTTGCATTCACATTGAAGTGGGGTCCCAGTGTGAGTTGCAGCTTGCCTCAACTATGGGTCACAGGTCACAAAAAGTCCATTGTAGTTGGTGGCCCCTCGCCAATCAGCTATTGATGACCTATCCTGTGAATAGGTCATCAATTTTTAAGACTGAAAAACTCCTTTAAAGAATCCTGAATGCTAGTGGGACAGGGGGCGCATCGTCCCGCTTATGTCCAGCTTCGGAAACAATGACAATTATATTCTATCCTCACCGCATTCTGGCTCATAACAAATGGTAAAGTAGCCCACAGTCCACAAAAATAGTATATTAATTATTTGTAGGGGGTTTTATCAAACTTTTCAAACTTTTTTATGACTTATGGAAGTTGCAATTTTGCCGCATGCCATATTTGCGCAAAAGTTTGTACCTTTTTATTCCTCTATTCAAAAAATGTTTTTCAGAAGTGGAGCAAAAATAAGTGGAATTTCACTGAATGTGGGCGCCTCATAGCAAGAAGGGCAGGATCTCTGTGGCCCGATACTGAAGATTTACTATAGATTGCTTCAGAAATTGGAGCAAATTATAGTGCAAATGTATCCCTGCTTACAGTAAAAGTAGCTTTCAATTTCTGGTGGCATGATGTACCAAAATTATTAAGAGGCATACGGATGTTATAAATTTGGCCCGTATTACTCCAACAGACGTTGGATTAAAGGGGATGTCCAGTTGTAAACTACTAATTTGCTATCCTCAGGATAGGCCATCAATAGTAAATCAGTAGGGTTCTGCCACCGGAGCACCTTACCAATCAGATATTTGCTGGGTCAGTGCGCTACTGCATTGAGCTGATTTCTGCAAGAAGTAGACAGCTCCGTTCTCACTGCAGTGGCCAGGTTTGGTATTACAGTAAAAGTTTCCATTAAAATGAATACGAAGCCTGAAATACCTAACCTGGCCACTGCAATAGGCATGGAGCTGTCTGCTTTTTGCAGAAATCCGCTCTGTGCACAAGCACTTCCACTAGATGAGCAGCTCATCAACAAGGCTCGCAGGTAGTAGGCCCCCCCATATCTACTTTTGATAGCCTATCCTAAATAGTAGTAGTTTACAACTGAACAGCCCCTTTAAGGGCAACTTCACACAACTATATTTGTCGCTGTATACTTTACACCTGCAAAACAGAGAGAATAGAGCCCATTGTCTTCAAGAAATCTTTACCCAGGAGCGTGTTTTTTTCAAGCAGTTGGGACACGTTGAAAAAATGAAGACTTGCTCTAATTTCCTGTGTTTTACGCAGCAAAGGCCCCCATAGAAGTCTATGGGAGGAGCGCAAATGTGCAAGGGGATGCATGGAACACGACGCAAAACCATGAAAAAAGAAGTCATCTACACGTCATTAGGCTAAATAACCTTTTAATCCACAGAAAAGGTGTGTCACCCCCTAAGTGCTCCTTCACACAGGTACTGCGATTTTTGGCTGTCCACGTCATGGAGGCCGAAGCACAGACGAAAATCACATTAACGAGAGTAAGCCATGACCAAGTCATGGCTGAATCTCCCATTTTGTCACCCGCTCAGACGGCCAGGTGCTGCATGTATATGCCGAAGCCCGAGATACCATTGGGTGGGGGGAGAGAGTTTAGCTCTGCTAAACTCCCTCCCCCTTCTCTCCCCCTTTCCACTCCTTGCCGGCTGTCGGCAAAGGGAGGGGGCAAAACAGGGTTGAAAATAGTGTGCTAAACTCCTGCCCACTCTTCGCCTCTTGATGGCTACCAGCAATGGGAGGGGGCGGGACAGGGTGGGAGCTTAGCAAAGCTAGTGTGCTAATCTCCTGCTCCTTCCCACCCCTTCCCTTTGCCAGCAGATGGCAAGGGGTGGAGAAGGGGGAAGGAGTTTAGCATAGATGCTGCTAAACTCCCTCCAGCCTCCCTTTTCCGGCAGCTCTCATAGGCTCCCTTAGGAGTCTATGGGACTGGCTGGCATATTCCGGTCTGAAGATAGGTCCAGACCTATCTTTTCCATCCGGCGTGAAAGCAGAGAGGTGGAATACGCTCCATATGCGCTATCTTTTCCAGCCGGTTGATTTAACGTAATTGAAAATCGCCCATCCAATCGGATGCATTTGAATCCAATGAATCAGATGGTTGTGATTTTCGGGCCAGCGTTTTATCGTGGCCGTGATAAAACGTTTGTGTGAAGGCAAGCTAAGGGCTCTTTTACACGGGCGAATATCGGCTGCGTTTTCACGGCCGGCCGATATATGCCACCTATCTGAGGCACTGGTTTTCAATGCCTCAGTTCAGATGGGCATTTTTCTGCTGCGTAAAAGCACCCCCGGCCGGCTAAAATAGTGCATATGGTGTGCATTCCGGTCGGGCGCTTTTACGCCAGTCAGAAAAGATAGTTCTGGAACTAACTTTTCCGAATGGAGTACAGCCGCTGCCATAGAATCCTATGGGAGCCAATGACAGCTGATGGAGAAGGGAAGTGGGAGGGAGTTTAGCAGTGTGTCTACTAAACTTCCACCCGCTTCCCTCCTCCTCTCCGCCCCTTGCCAGCTGTTTGCAACGGGAGAGGGCGGGAGCTAGTTGCTAAGCTCTCGCCCCATCCCACCCCCTCCCATTGTTGGTAGCCGACAAGGGGCGGAGAGGGGGAGGGAGCATAGCACACTAGCTCCCGCCCTGTCCTGCCCCATCCCCTTGCCAAAAGCTGGCAAGGGGGCAAAAAGGGGGAGGCAGTTTAGCAGAGCTAAACTGTCTCCCCCCTCCCCGCCCAACGATATCCCGGGCTTGGCATATATCCGCTGGACTCAGGCCATCTGAATAGGCATTCAAATGGGAGTTTTAATGCCTGCTCATGTGACACGGCTGGATGAAAATCATCATGCCGTGTGAACGAGCCCTAAGATTGATGTTTCCTACACCAAGGTGGATTCAGGCATAGTTGCTTTAAGAAGGGAACTATGTTTTTTTGTGGCACTTTTTTTGCTGCAGTTTTTGGATAGAGGGAGGGGGTCATAAAACATCAAAACCAGATGGTGGCTGGAGATCAATAGAAAAATATTAAATTACCTATAAAGGGGGCTTTCTTGTGCCGGTCTTCCTCTTAATGGTTCTTCCTCACTAGACTTCTCTATAGAAAAAGAAAAAAATGCATGTCTTTAAATAAAAATAACACTAAGGGCGTTTTCCCGCGTTTTCCGCGCGTTTTTTGCGGCGTTTTTTGCCGCGTTTTCGCGGCTTTTCCATTAATTTCCATTGACTTTCATGGGTGCATTAGGAGAAAAATAAGGACACATATGCAACTGACAGTTCCTATGTTAAAAAACGCAACGCAACGCAAAAAAAAAACGCCAGTGGACAGGAGTACATTCAATTCCAATTGCTCTTGAGAAAAAACGCAAAACGCAAAGAAAAAAAAATCGCCAGTGGGTGGGCGCCCTAAGGGTGACTACCCACTAGCGTTTTTTTTACTGCGAAATTCGCAGCGTTTTTTTTTTTACTGCAGGGGTCTTTGGGCTATGGGACTTGTAAAGCTAAAACCGCGATTTTGTGGTAAATCGTGATTTTTGCGCGTTCGCGATTTTAACATTACAAGTCCCATAGACCCCCTGCAGAAAAAAAAAACGCTGCGAATTTCGCAGTGAAAAAAAACGCTAGTGGGTAGTCACCCTAAAGAAGTTGTTTTAATTCATGGCGCAACTCACAGCGGACAGCACATAGATACCCCATCTGTGTGATGTGACATATTACATGTCCGATTAACATGCAAGAAAAGGCTCACTCAAAAATAGGACATGCAGCGATTTTTCAGACTCAGACCAATGGTCGAAGTGAAGAATCACTCATGTGAATGAACTCATTCAAATGAATTAGTTGATTTTCCGTGCAAAGTCGTGTGAGAATGTCAGCCGTGTGAATATGGCCTAAAAAGCCCAACAGAAAACCGTGTGCAGGATGCCCCAGACATACAGGGTTTCATTTGACTTTGCCCATAGCTATAAAAACCACAGGTTTGGGCACAATCAGTACAAATTCTGTTCTAGGACGTTTTACCTGCTCACTTCTAGAAAAAATCTAAACTGATTTCTCTAATGTAGTGTTTATTATAACTTGTTTTTAACACTTATTAAATGTATCCATTTTATATTGTTTCCCTTCTTGCAGGATATTTTGGAATACCCCTCAAACTGTGTAATATTTAGGGTTGCTTTTGTAATATTGCAGCGATTAGGATGCTTTGACCGTCTGGACTCCAAGACCTAGCCGTTATTTACTATGTATTATTTCACTTCTTTGTTGATTTTTTATTGCACTTGACTAATTTACACGTGACATAAATCTGCCAGCGAGCAGTTGTCTCATTACAAAGTCGTTAAAGCTAATCTGATGGCAGCAGACACCCATGTCCGTTATCAACAGATGGGGTGATGTAACCTCGTTGCATCTTGATGATCCCTGACCTAAAGCTTTGATTATATGGCACATCAGCCATTAATTGTTTACACTGTTACTATTCATTTCTTTCTGACACCAGCTACATATGTGCCTCTGACAGCAGGAGACAGTTGAATGACTTTAAGATGTACACTTGTATTATAATAAGCTTATAACACTACAATGAGCAGATTGTTTGCACTCACATTGGGGTATAACACTCAAATGTGTAATAGAAACTGTGTATCGAATGTTCCTCCCATTTATTATGCTCATTGAGCTTTAAAAAGTATGGAGGAGGAGATGTAATTGTGTGTTTTTACATATAATTGGTATGGTACTTTAGGAAAGCGTGGGGGAGGAGGGGAGGTATGGGGCTCATAGAGACATTCCTGATCGGAAACCGGAAGGGGCGCAGAGTTGGCGGGCTGCAGCAGTGAAAAGTTAGAGGAATGGGTAGTTACTGTGTTGATGGCAGAGGTCAGCTTTCGCATATCATACTACACTGACTTTGACTTCTCAGCATTGGTACCCGGCTGATAGTGAGGCCAAAAATGCTTTACGATTGGAACAAACAAGACATATTATAAGTTGCGCGGTTGTGCCAAAGAACAATCCCTACGAGATATAATTGAGAATTTTATTTCTTCAACTATTGCTGTGGTCGAATACAACCATATCTTGTTCATTCATACTGAAGCAACGGATTTTGTTTATTTCATGTTTGGTTTGGCCAAGTTTAAACTGTTAGGCTGGGTTCACACAGGGCAGATTTGCCGTGGAAATTCCCGTGCGGAATTTCGCTGCGGCAAATCTGCCTGTTGCCGCTAATTCCACGACTAGCCAGCCATGTGGACGAGATTTGTCAATAATCTCGTCCACACGGGATAGACAATCCGTCGTGGCAAAGCCGACATTAGCTGGCGCTGCAACACGGATTCCCCGGCCGCAGCATGTCAATTTTTTTTTTCCGTTGCCGCCGCACTCCTTGCAATGGAAAAGCATGCGGCCAAGCTGCTCCAAAACTCACAGCCGCAGGTTTTGAAGCTGCGCTTTCCCAGCGTAAATCTTGCAGTTTTTGGCTGCAGCAAAACCACAAAATTTCCGCCAGGATTCCACCCTGTGAGAACCCGTCTGGGCATTGCACTGATGTCTGAATACATGAGCTACCTGTCCACGGGCGTGATTTCGCTGGCGGTGAATCGCCAGCGAATCACGCCATCTGAAATTTTCCATAGCTTTGCTATGGGAAGCTCGGGCCTCGTGTCAACGAGCAGAGAATCATTGCGATTTTCCGCTCGCAGCCAGTAATTCGCAGCATGCTGCGAATTGCCGCGATTCTCCGCAGTTAGCCTGTCTGTCAGATAGGCTGACAGCGGAGATCTGTCTGCCGACTCCTGCTCCCGGGCTGTGGCTCCCGCGGCAGAGATCCACTGCGGGATACCGCAACGACCATGGACAGGGGGCTTAACTGTTTCCGCTGCATGCCCCTTCCTAGGGAACACTTTAATGAGGCAAAGCACTGTCCTGTTCTGGATCTGCTGTGGCCCAATCCAGCACATGAGGGGTTAATGTCCTTGCTACGAGAGACCAGGGATCAAAGTATGATGACCCCCATCCCTGGCACAGATACAAACACAGACTAACGGAAGCCTACCAGCGGTTAGGGGTTTACCGGTTTCTCCAAAAGCAGAGGCTAAGGGGAATCCTGGGTCCTCCACTCAGCCCCATTTCCACAAGTTGAGACCTTTCCCTAAATTCAGCCCCAAATGTAAATCTATCTGATGTCCTCTGCTGCCATGTTTTAACCCCTTAGTGACAGGAGCCTTTTTGGTTTTTTTCTGTTTTCGTTTTTTCCTCCCCGCTTTTAAAAAATCATAACTCCTTGATGTATTCATCAATCTAGCTGTATGATAGCCTGTTCTTTTGCGGTACGAGTTCTATTTTTCAATGGTACTATTAAATGTAACGTATAAAGTTTGAAAAACTTTTAAAATATTCTAAGTTGAGAGAAATAGAAATAAAACGACAATCCGCCATCTTTCGGTGCGTCTTGTTTCTACGGCGCACAAACTGCAACAAAAATGACCTGATAACTTTATTCTATGGGTCGGTGCGATTACTACGATACCAAATTTATATCGTTTTTTTTGCTGTCCTACTTGTATTTTTTTTTTAAAGATATTTAATTTTTAAAATTTATTTTCTGTCTCCATCTTCTGCGCACAATAACTTTTTTAGTTTTCCATCGACCAGGTTGTGTGCGGTACATCCTGTAGTTTCCGTTGGTACTATTTGTGAATACATACAATTTTTTGTTTACTTTTTATTACAAATTTTCTTGGAGACAGGGTGACTAAAAAAAAGCGCATTTCCGGCGTTCTTTTTTTTTTCTCGGACGACGTTCACTGTGTGGGGTAAATAATGCATTATTTTGATAGATTGGATACCAAATATGTATTTTTGTTTTATTATTTAGATTCTTTTATTGTAAATATGGCAAAAGTTTTTTTTTTTTTTACTTTTATTACTTTTTTTTAATAATTAGTAAAACTTTATTGTTCTTATTTTTACATTACATCATGACAGCATTATATCATACTGCTATCTGACAGGCAGCCTATTAGGCCACCCCATGGGGATGGCTTGATAGCCATACTGCCAGGATAGCCCTGGGGCCTTTCAGAAGGCCCCCGGCTGCCATGACTCCCGCATGGCTCCCTGCAATCTCATCGCGCGGGGATGAGATGTGCTGGGGCACAGTGTAGTCTTATTAATTGTTGAGGGGGCAGAGTGGGGCCTGTAAATAACTTGTGGCACAATTGGACCTATAAGTGACTCAGGGGCACAATGACACCTATAAATTACTAAGAGGGCAGAGCAAGGCCTATAAATTACTATGGGGGCAGAGTAGCATCTACAAATTACTGAGGGGTCAGAGCGGGGCCTATAAATTATTAAGGGGCCCACTGTGACTCTGACATCCAAGGTTCCGTGTAAACTTGGAGCTGGTCCTGGTTAGGACACCCACAGAACATGAGAATTCTCATGAACAGAACCATGAATGAATGAATGAATGAATGAATAAACTGTTGGTCAAGGGTACACACTACCGTTCCAATCGTTTTTATAAGACTAAGTGCCCAGCTATCTCCAGTAGTCCCATGGTATTGTATGCAACAGTAGTGCACACATGTGACCACCACTCCATTCTTTAGGGACACTCGGGATCCCTGTTCTTGTAGCACAGTAGCATAGTTTGTAACTTTGAAAAAAGACATCCAGTTCGGCCTATTATGTTGCAATGTTGATCCAGAGGAAGGCAAAAAAAAAGACAAGGCACAACCAATTTTTCTGTTATTGGGGGAAAAAATCCATCCCAACTTGTGATCAAGAGGTTACTGTATCTATGCACCCCTTTATCACAAAGGTAATTCAGTATGATGCTTTATACTGTAGCTTGTATCTCTATCCATACATAAGAGCTCGTCCCTCTTTAAAAAAAACTTAGAAGGATAGGGGATAAGTATCTGATTGGTGAGGCCCAAGTGAAACTAGCTGAACGCTTGTACTTGGTGCCACTCATGTGTAACTGCCACTCTACTTCATTGCAGGTATATGCAGTGAGCCCGCAATGATGAAAAGAGGAAGACATGAAATCCCAATTCTTGGGAGCAATGGGGGTCTCAGCACTATGAATAGGTGATAAGCCAATTGTGGTACAACCCCTTTTTCCGGTACAGTGATATTGGTAATCTATCCTGAGGATGGGTCATCAACAGTTGATCGGCAGGGATCTGCCGCTCTGGATCCCTGCCAATCAGCTGTTTGCTGGGCCCATTGTCATTGTGGACAGAGCTGAAAACAGACATAGTGCAGCAGCCTGGGTTGGTATCGCAGATGCAGCTCCCATTGAAATCAATGGGGGCTGTTCCTCCATCACCAAACTAGGCTGCTGCACTACAGACCAAGCTATCCACTTCTGGTTCTATCTGCAATAACAGCTGGCCTAATATCAACTGCTCAGTAGGGAGCCTGAATAGTGGACCCCCACCAATGAACTATTGATGACCTATCCTGAGGATAGGTCATCAATCGTGAAGCGCCAGAAAACCCCTTTAATGTTCCATTATATATGAGTTAGTATTTTATATTTGCTCTAAGGCACTCTAGTAATGTTTACTGACTTCGGTCACAAAACACTGAGGTCAGTGATTGGCTACACTGATCACATGGGTTTTTTGGACACATCATCCTGCAGCCAAATGCCCAGAAACCGGTGGGCAATCCGGAAACATCGGGGAAAGTAATGTTAGTTTTATTTTTTTTTTAGATTTACCCCCTTGGACAATTATTAGCCTAACTCAAAAAACCACTTTAAGGAGTTCCATAGTTAATGTAATTAATAAAGTAGTATATATTTCGCGCCTCGGTTGAAGTGTTAACGGCGGCAGTGACACATCCTCTATCTTGTTTGTGTTCTAATCATACATTCATTTTAATATCAGAAGAGTCATTTTGCTCTGTGCTCATTTTTCACCGAACCCCTGCTATTTTTCTTCTCTGGTAATAGATATCATTTCAACAGCTTGACTAACCGGCCTGATATAGAATAGCCCGTAATATATACTGATGTAATGACCATGATAAAATCATTGTGTGCTGATTTTATAAATTAGGGTGAAAATGCGAATGAGCCTGAAAAATGAAGTGCTACTGCATGAATTCCAGGGTTGCTAATGCTTCATACCTTTCTGCTTCATTAAACCAATTTCACGGGGAGATGACTTAGAGGAGGAAGCTGCACTGCTTAAGAGACTCAACAATGGTTTATTGAAAGAAATGGGGCTAAGATTAAATTAAGTGCTACTTGAGAAATATGGAAATGCTTAAAAATCGGACTTCTAAATGGTGAATTTAAACATTTGATAAGTTAGTTCTTTCACATCCAAAGATTTGTCTCATAATTTTTACATGACTGCTAATTAAGGTCAGAATACTTTCTAATCTGCCATTATAAATGGCATTAAGAAATCTGAAGTTGCTTCCGAAGACGTATTATATGATAAGGAGCGGACCCGGGAATCGAAAAACATATATTTAATGTAGATTTATATTGAAATGATCGAGTGACAAAAGTTACTTGGTAATGAGACGGCAATATTACAGTTCTATGTATAACTATTGATGGGCGATTAGTGGGATAATCGGTTCATTTCGGTTTAAGACCAACTTCATGAAAATCATTGTAAATCGGGACGGTCGATTCCGACTTGGATTAACCCCTTAGGGACGCTGCCCTTTTTGAAAAATTTTCACCACTTTAAAAAAATCCTAATTCTTTTATTTATCCATCAACCCGTCTGTCTGTCTGTATTTTACAATGGCATGGACCATATAATGTACTGAAAAACTTTTTAAAAGTTCTAAGTGTAGTGAAATGAAAAAAAAAAAGAAATTCTGCCAATTTTGTGGGGGTCTTGTTCCTACGGTATACACACTGCAGCAAAAATGTCATAACTTTATTGTATGGGTCAGTACGATGAGTACGATACCACATTTATACGGGTTTTTTTTGCTGTACAACTTTTAAAAAATAAAATATTTTTGGAAAATGATGTAATTAATTGTTGCCGCCATCTTTTAACATCCATAACTTTTTTTTTGTGTGGGGGCGCATTTTTTGCAGAATGCCCTGTAATTTCTATTGGTACCATTATGGATATGACTTTTTGATCACTTCTTATTACATTTTTTCTTCGAAATGGGGGGGGTGACAAAAAATGCACAATTCTGACGTGTTGTTTTTTTCTGATATCGATCACCAGTAATGTGTTACTTTGATAGTTCAGACGTTAATGGATGCAGCAGCACCAAATATATTTTTGTTTTTTTCATTTAGATTTTTTTTATTATAAATATGGGAAAACATTTTTTTCTAACTTTTATTATCCTTATAATTAATAAAACCTTTAAAAAATTATTTTTACATCATTTTCTTTTAGTACCCACAGTGGACAAGGACGTGCGATGGTTTGAATGTTTCTTCTGTATGATGTATTACATCATACCGCGATTTGACAGGTAATCTATCTGTAATAGCAGACCTGGAGGCTTTCTGAAGGCCCTCAGCTGCCATGGCAACCAAAAAGCACCCCGCAATCTCATCACAGGGGACAGCTTGGGACCCCCTAATTCTGATCAAAGTATTAAAATGCTGCTGTCTGAATTGATGGTAGCATTTAAACAGCTAACAACTGCATTTAACGTCATGCCCCTCCTGCAGGACATTGACTCAGTGTAATGTTAAGGATATGTAAAGCCCTTTGGCATGTTTTCTGGACTATGTTTTCATCGTCAGGTACACCCTACCACTGACAGTGCTCTTCAACACCAGGGACATCACTTGCATGTCAGCGCCGGCTCTGATTGGCTGGCGCTCGATCCAATCACAGCACTCGCTTGCTGGAGGCAGGGTAATTTTAAAACCCTGTTACCAGAAAGAAGAGAATCCTCAGTCAGGCTGACACGGCAACCTGTCGCAGTGTCGGAGACCAGCGCGAGGACCCAGGCTTGGCTACTAGGTGAGTATTATTTTTTTTTTCAAGTAATGTAGCTAGGGCTTATTTTGGGGGGAGGACTTATATTCCAAGCCTCCCCCGAAAATCAGGGTAGGGCTTATTATTGGGGTAGGTCTTATTTTCAAGGAAAGACAGTAGCTGAGGGTGGTGGTACTGACCTTTTGTTCTTGTGCGACATCCAACTCAATACCTTGGCAAGGTGCTGCCCCATAACGTCCATCTCTTCCTCCTACCCCTGTGAGCCCCTATTATGATATTTACTGCCTCTCCATAAGTTGAGTATTTTAGGCTCTTCCACCTCCTCATCCTCTTCATCGTCCTTCTCCTCCTGAATGGACTCTATCTCACAGTAAATACCAGGAGCTGGCACCTGTTTCCACATCTACCTGAATACACATGTGCCTGTGGTGGGATGACTGTGCACACTGGCCTACCCACATCTTCCTCTTTGGTGGAAAAAATGGTTGGGCATCAATACATTCAATGTCTTGGTCTTCTAGCTCTGGTTGTTTGGATGACCCATTTTAGTTCTGTATTCTGCATGTATTTCAGGAAACAATTCTAAGAAATAGCATTGGGCTTGCCAAGTGCCAACTTGGCCTGTTCTCTTCCACCATCACCACCGACATGGCCTCTATGCCTTGCTTTCTCCATGTTTTGTTTTTCTTTACTAATTTTTTAATTTGTTTTTTTTTGTTAATTGTGTTGTATAGTTTTATGCAACTTATCAGCTAACTTTGTCGCTTGCTGAAGACCACTACTAGCTGTGTATAGCCTGCAATAATTCATAGTGGCTGGGCTGACGACTTTGAACAACATCTGATGGCACTGACATGCACTGTGTGTATTTACTGTTTCCCTGTTTGGTTTTCTTTAGGGTTTATATTAACAAAAAAAGCACCACCAACTAAATAAGCTGCAATCCCTGGAAGGCACAATATGGGAGAACATTAGGCCACAGAGTATATCCTCTGTAGAATATCTGGCCCTGACAACAGACTATGTGTTGGATAGGCATATAAACATGATGCAGCTTATTTCTCTGTTCCCTGCAATATAACCCCAGTATACAAGCTTTCACAACAGCAGCAATGTGTCCTCTGTAGAATATCTGGCCCTAACGATAAACCATGTGTTATTTCAAACTACAACTACTAACAACCACTTGTCTGTAGTATGTGAGTGAGTGCTTCTGATGCTCCGCCCCTGGTAACGTCATCACTCTGCCCCATGGTGACGCCATCAAAGGTCCTACAACATATATAAAACACAGAGTCTGACCAACAGAAGAACAGCACAGTTAGGGCTCTTAGAAGGGGAGGACAAAAATAACAAAATGAGAATAAAACTAAGCCATTATTATCTCAGACATGACTCAGCAGTCCTGACAGAAGACAACTTACTACCACCACAGAGATCCAGTGGGCTGAAGGACCTGTGATGATGTCACTGCTGTGGGTGGAGCCAAGCTGTGTGTGTGATGTAGTAGAGCTGTGTGTGTGCATGTACTATGTAGTGGAGCTGTGTGCTGCACTGTGCTACCAGAAACACTGGTACTATAATTTCCTACACAACTCAACAGTCCTGACAGAGCACATTGACCTACCACCAACACAGAGATCCAGTGGGCTGAAGGGCCTGTGGTGATGTCACTGCTGTGGGGGGAGCCAAGCTGTGCTTGTCTTTTGTGGTAATTAAGCTACTGTGAGTGTGATGTGCCACCAGAAACACTGCTACTATAATGTCCTAATAATTAGTAGTATGCATATAAATGTGATGCGGCTTCCTTCTCTGGTCCCTCCAATATAATCTCAGTATACAAGTTTTACCACCCACAGCAATATATACTTGTACAATGTCTGACCCTAACAGACCACGTGTTATATGGGCATATAAACGTAATGCAGTCCTGTGCTTAAATGTAAAATGGCCAATGGCAGGGGAGTAGTTAAAGGCTCATGGGCCTGGGTGCAAAAGTTTATCTTGGGGCCACCCAACTTCTCTTAATCCCTAAACACAAGGCGTAACTTAAAGCTCCTGGGCCCTAGTGCAAAACCTCTAACAGGTATAATGCTTTATTCATAGTACTGGGCTCCCTATTTGGAGAAGAGAAGCCTTATGAGCCTCCTAAGGCTTCTGGGCCCAGCTGCAACCACATTCCCCATCATTATGCCAGTAGCCAATAGTTACACTGTGCCTATGTTCTATATGGCTATGTCATGTGATACCTAATGAAGCTGCTGCCCATATTCAAGATGGAAGACACATCTGGTGAAATTAGCAAGGCGCCCTAGCTGCTGATTGGTTGCACGCTGACCTTTGCAGTAGGCATTATGTAAAATTCTATTTTTTAGCCAAAAATCAGTTTAGACTAAGCCAATTCAATTTTGCGAAAATTGGGATGATTTTATCATCCGGCCGATAAAGGTGAGCAACACTAATTATAACCAAATGATCCTTCAATGGGGAATGAATACAGTTTCAAACTATTGAAAGTTTAAACTACATATTTATAGTAAACATGATTGAATGGATTCTGCTGTGTGTGATTTGTATAAGGGTCTATTTACACAGATGATTTTAATGTCCATGTTCTGTGAAAGTTTGAAACTCACAGAACTGGGACAGAGCTCAAAACCATTAAAGTGAATGAGGGAATTTTATTAAGACCGGGATTTTAAATGCCGACCTTAATGGGGTTGTCCCGCGGCGAAATCGAAAAAAATTTTTTTCACTTACCCCCGCATTCTGCCCTGTTAAAAAGAAAGCATAGGTTAGTTTTTAAAAATAGCATTGCGCTTACCTGCATCAGCGTTCTGCAGCTTCTTCTTTTAATGATGGCGCCGCTGGTCCTCTCCCACGGTGCACCGCGGGTCTTCTCCCATGATGCACCGTGGATTTTCTTCTCCTTCCTTGCGTTCCATTGCTGATTCCAGCCTCCTGATTGGCTGGAATTGACACACATGACGGGGCGGAGCTGCGATCACGACGCGGTGACCAGCTCTCCGGCACGAGCGGCCCCATTCACCAGGCAGAAGCACGGACTGCGCAAACGCGTCTAAAAACGCCAGAAGACATCAGAATTAGACGGATCCATGGCGACGGGGACGCCAGCAACGGAGCAGGTAAGTGAATAACTTCTGTATGGCTCATATTTAATGCACGATGTATATTACAAAGTGCATTAATATGGCCATACAGAAGTGCTTAACCCCACTTGCTGCCGCGGGACAACCCCTTTAATTATATTTCAAAATGTGCTTAGTACATGAAGAGGCACGGGGCTAGTTATGTGTCAGGCATATCTCAGCACTTCCATGTGTCTAATCAAAAGTGTACGCAAGGTCCAATCTGGCATTCATTTCTCATATAATTTATACAATTTTTTGGCATAAATTACTCATAAATGTATCGGTCCAGGACGGCCACACACCCGACCTAGAGGTCATACCCCGTTTTTTAAATTGGCAGACCACAGCACAGATAGCAAAAATAAAATCTTTAATGAATGTCCCCCAATGTATGTATTCACACGTGTAATTTTACCCACGGACTGAAGGTCCTTGTAAAGAAATCAGAGCATGTTCCATTGTGGAGCAATTGTCGGACCAAAATTGCCCATTCAAATCAATGTAATGGCATGTGAGTGCACTTGGTTTTTTCACGCACCCACTTGCTTCAGTAGGAGTTTTAAATTACATTGATTGGGCCACCTTTTGTTTTTTCCTACTGGTGAAAAACGGATTGTACTCGAATGGAGTGTTAAAAATGCAAAAACTCAACAAAAACTGATGTAAAATGCATATACACTCGCAGTGAAATCGGTCATTCTTTCATTGATCAAAATTGCAATTGCTCATGTGAATAAGGGGCCATTAACTTCATATGCATGCTATCCAATACCCGCTAGTAAAGGACATTGCAAGTCCAATTCTGGTCCATATTCTGTGCGAATAGCCTAATTGGCTATAATGGGTTCATGTGCTGCCCATGAAATATATGGACAGCGCACAGATTGGAAATATACCCATGTGAATGAGCCCTAAGTCGTAACATGAATTTTTGAAAATTAATTAGCAACATTTCTAGCAATGGTCTATCTGGGATATATGTGTACGAGGCCCCGGCTGGGTGTCAACAAGCCATTCTGCTTTGGCCTGCTTATTAAGATGTAAGGCTAGAGCTGTGAACTCAGTCTTTTCTTCAGTTGAAGGGAAGTTTAAGAACAAGATATTGTTTTATAATTGGCTTCTTTTCTCCCCATAAAGCTTATTTCTGATTGGATGACAGCTCCTCAAAATATAAATGCTTGAGTGTACTCCTTTGTGAAACTGTTTTAGAGTTCTCATGGTGTAATAGATTTGGGATTTCCAGGTGTGATAACCACTAATGACAACTATTACAATATATCACCCAATTCCCTCAGATCCTGAAAAGTATCAACTTCTGCATTGTAATGCAGAGTTCTATATGAGTCCTACTTCTACTGTAGGTGCTGCACAGTCTCTGCTCGCTCCCAGGCCTCTGCCCGTAGGACTCGTGCGTGCTTCTTGTCCCCTTTCTTTAATGACCACCGCATGCTCCCTAACCCTGTCCCCCTCCAATATGCAGCCGTCACCTGCTATATTAAGCATCCTCCCACCGTGGAGGATGCCTAAGCAATTGGTGTCATAGCCACTATGATAAAACCCCATGTTCTGTGTGTTTCTGGTTATTACCCATGCCTCTTTTTGACCATTCTGATTTCTGTGCTCCTTGACCTCGGCTCTGTGTTTCTGGACTCTACTAGTGTTTGCTACTTACCCTCACCTTCGGCTTAAATCTCGTTTATGCATCTGTGCTGCCAGCCCTGACTTCAGCTTGTTTCCTGACTACACTCTGTCCAGATCTACAGGTACCATGACTCAGACCAGTGCAGAGTCAACAGCCACATAACTGGGACTATCTGTGTCTGTAACAGTTTGAGGGCCCTGCAGCAAAACTAATATCCCATTTGGAGGGGTCATGTGGGAAAATCGAGGTTCCCTAGGTGCTGCCACCTCAGGTAGTCCACAGTCAAATCGATGTGTGGCAAAGTGGATCCACATCTGTCTGCGTGATAAGTATCAGTAGTTCTCATAAATTTAGGATGAAGGTCAAAGTGAACATTATTAAATTATGGGAAGTCTAAGGTTGACCCTACTCTACTTAGATAGCTGCCGCTCAAACACTCATTCAGCTAAAAGTTATCTCTCCTGTCACCCTCAAGCGTGCATGTCTTCTGAATGGTGAGAAGGTACCACCAGGAATCTCTGGCATCAGCTTATCTCCCTGGGAACAAAAGGATCAGGCATGTTGAAACCCAACTCCCCCATCCTTCTCTCCCCAACACGAAAGAGTCAAGAAGCCCCCATACATATTAGATGGTCTTATGTTACTATCAAAATTGGCACAATGTGTATGGACAGCTTTAGAGGAATAAGCTTATTTTAGATACTTTATAAAACATGATTATTATCAGTTATGGTACTCTATGGGGGAAACTTTAACAACACTATCTCTTTCCAATCCACTGTCTGATGTCTGAAGACATAATGATTTAAAGGGGTTGTCTCGCGAAATCAAGTGGGGTTATACACTTCTGTATGGCCATATTAATGCACTTTGTAATATACATCGTGCATTAAATATGAGCCATACAGAAGTTATTCACTTACCTGCTCCGTTGCTAGCGTCCCCGTCTCCATGGTTCCGTCTAAATTCGCTGGCGGCTTGCTTTTTTAGACGCGCTTGCGCAGTCCGGTCGTCTGCTCTCAGCACGAGCCGCTTCAGCCTGCTAGCCGCTACAGCTCTTCTGCGCATGCGCAGTAGAGCTGTCACTTCTCGGGAGCGCGCTGGAGCGGCCATTCTGTACCATCCTCTCTTAGAGAGGGGTGCAGTAACTTGAGCCGCCCAGCTGTCCCGAGAAGCCGCCCAGCTGTCCCGCCGCCCTGCCACCCAGGTAAGTGATGGGTCGGGGAGCCTCAAGACAGGTGAAGGCCCCGGAGCCTAGCGCTGGGCCTCGGAGCCTAGCGCTGGGCCTTCACCTGTCTTGAGGGGACTGCCGCTGGGCCGAGGGGACTGCCGCTGGGCCGGGGGGACTGCCGCTGGGCCGGGGGGACTGCCGCTGGGCCCCGGAGCCTTCGTCTGTTGTCAGGGGCCTAGCGCGGGGGAGCCGGGGCCTAGCGCCGGTTACCTGCTGCCTGGCGGTGGGTGACTGTGTGCCGTGGTCGGCCGCGTTCAATCCCGGGGTCCGGTCAGCGGCTGGGGGGCGTCTGGTTGTCAGGGAAACACAGCTGGTAGCGTCTCAGGAGCGCGCACGTCGGGCTACAGCAAGCGCGGTGCACCATGGGAAAAGAACCGGCGGCCATCTTTGGGAAATGTGATATAAGTTGCTGAAATACAAGAACTGTGAGTAGAATCCAGCTTTAAAACCCATTTACATGTGTGCATAGTTATGTATGCTTAAAAAGGGGGACTGGGCAATAAAAAAATTCCACTCTTGCCTCGAGACAACCCCTTTAAGGCTGTACAGCTCTGATGCTGGAAGACATCTGTTGGGGTTCTCTTACTGTATATTGCCAGCCTCTCTGCTGTCGGAGCCTATCCAACATGTCACTTCATGCAGTACTGACTTTAGGCAGCATATAGCGCTGTTGTATAACAGCAGAAAAAGAGTAAGCCCCCTAGGAAAACCAGAATACAAATTGGATTGGAAAGGGTTTAGATTTCTGTAACAACACTGATTTGGAGGTATCATCCTATATCTGGTACTGTCTCACATATACACAACTTAGACAACATGCCATAAAACCTTTGACCAATCAGATTTATTGGTCCAGTTTTCTTTAAATAAGCCAAAATAGTCAAATTTCTGTTGGAACAGTACCTTGGCCATGCTCAACAGTATTACTATTAATTGCCATCCGATGGTCAGCCTCATTGTTAACTCTGTTACACTTATATTTGTACAGATTTATCCATTGATCTGCATTCATAAACTGACATCATAGATTTTGTTTCCTTTGTTATCTCGAAGATTACAAAGATATCACAGAAATTTGTCTATTGAGGCCATTTTTAACTTGACTGACAAATGGAACGTGTTAAAAATGTTTTGCAATAATGGAGCCCTTGTTGTCTATGGATGGTGGAGTGTGCTAGCACAAAGGGATTCATTCATTAAAAGGAAGCTTATGCGTGCACAAGTTTTTAAATACATTATTTGAAAGAACGATAGAAACAGTGAGGGGGAAACTGCCATTTTTGGCTCCTCCATCACAATGAGGACTCTGTGTTCAAGTGTCTGAAGCACTGGGACTCGATCCAGCATTAGCTGATTAGTTCAGAAGACATGTATGGACTTAAATTGTCTCTGCAATCTGATAAATGGACTACGTTTACCGACATCTGTATGATTGCACCTCTGTCATACCTCTAGTAATCCATCTGTACAGCAACTAGAGGTCCGTTCTATTCACACTAAGCATTTGCTACAAATTACTTTCAGATTCCCAAAGTGAGACTTCAGTGGAAGTAGCTTTCTATGAAATGTTAACAGTATCAGCAGTCCAAATGGAGTATTGTGGTTTGAATGGGCTGAACATAGAAGAACCCACCTGGGGCCGGTTTTAGAGAAAGTGTGGCTCTGGGCAAAATAAGAAATAGGGCCCAAATACTGAAATACTGCATTAACAACACAGTCACATTCATAATATTCAGGAGGCGTTGTGTAGAGTGCTGCTGCGCCGAGCACTAGTACTTCCGGGGTGTTGGTAGGGTTTTATGAAAAAATCACCCTACAGTGACTAAATATTACCACCATACTGTGATTAACTATTATCACCATCCAGTGATTAAATATTACCCCCAAACAGTGACTAAATACTACTACCATACTGGTTTTGAACGCAACACACTATACAATGACAGATATTGCCAATTTTACCACCACAGCATGCCAACTAAAAGTACCACTATATTACAAGAACATATGAGAGACAGGGGTACGGAAGACAAGAAAAAACAGCTTGATGAACTGAAATGACAATTTAAAGGGGTTGTGATAACAGATAGAGCCCCTTTAAACCCTTACCACCACAGGACGTAAATGTACGTCCTGGCTGCTGGGTACTTAACGCAATGGGGCATACTCTTACACAGTGGGGATAGCGCGAGATCAGAAGAAATCCCGCGCTATCTGGCAACGGGAGTCAGCTGTCACCGATAGCCGGGCTCCCACTGCAACAGCGGGGGTGCATCGGGACGGCGACCCCCGCTGTTAACCCCTTACACGCCACGATCTATGTAGATCGCGGAAAATAAATAATTTTCAAAAAAAAGGGTTTTATTCCTGAAAAGTGGAAAAACCTAAAAAAAAAAAAAAGAATTTTGGTATCGTTGTAATCGTAACGACCGACAGAAAAAATGTATTGTGTTATTTATGCTACATAATTAACACTGTAAAACAAAAAAACACAAAAAAACAATGGCAGAATTGATGTGTTTTCTCTCCCTGTGATCATAAAAAAGTTAATAAAACTTTTACAATATAGTCTATGCACACAAAAATGGCACCAATAAAAACTACAGTTCGTCCTGCAAAAAACAAGCCCTCAAACGTCCGTGTTGACAGAAAAATAAAAAATTCAAGTGGCTTTTGAAAAGTGGAGATGGAAATCCCCCAAAAATCGTTGCGTCCTCAACGCCAAAATAGGCCATATCCTTAAGGGGTTAAGAATGTGTCACCAAGTACAAACAGCAGTGGGCGCCTCGCTCAAACATTTCTCATACAATTAACTGGAATATATGTATATTTACACATATATATAAACTTTGCTTTGCTCAGATTCATTCAAAAACTGTGGGGTCAAAATACACAATGCACCCCTAGATGAATTAGGTCTAGCTTTCAAAATGGGGTCATTTGTGGGGGTTCTCTATCGTTTTAGCCACTCAAGGACTCTACAAGTGGGCAATGGGGCATAAAACGCCTTCAAGCAAAATGTCTCTTCTGAAAGCCACCGGCTGGTCCTTTCGGTTTGGGCCTCGTGTTGCATACAGACAGAAAATTAGGGTCACAATGGGTATGTTTCTGAACACAGAACAAACAGGGATATCCATTTGGGGGTGTAAATCCTCATTTTCACATGTGCTATAGAAAAAAAAGTCTTTAAAATGACATATTTGCAAAAATATGAAATTTTATTTTTTCTCCTCTAAATTGCATTAACTCCTGAAAAGAAAGTCATGACCCCCCTCAGTGAATACATTAAGAGGTGTACTTTATTTTAATGGGGGCATTTGTGGGGGTATCTATCATTCTGATACCTATGAGCCTTTGCAATTTAGTCTTGATTTAGGAAAACAAACTGCTCCTCAAAATGTTAATAAATAATGTTACATTTGTACGTCTCCTAAATGGTTAAAAAAAACTAAAGTTTTTCCAATGTGCTTCCAGAATAAAGTATACAGATGGAAATATATATCCCGTCAAAAATTTGTACAGTATGTTTGCACATATTTGACATATTGCAGTTGAAAATGTGAAAAAATGATAATTTTTTCAACATCTTCCCAATTTTGGCATTTTTAATACATTTACGCAAATTCTATCGGTCTAGTTTTACTACCTAAATGAATCACAATATGTGACAAAAAACAGTGTCAGAATTACTTGGATATGCAAAACCTTTACAGAGTTATTTGATGTTAAGTGACACATATCAGATTTCCAAAATGTGGCCTGGTCATTTAGGCAAAAACCGGCTTGGTCACTAAGGGTTTAAGTACCACCCAGCCAGAATGGATGTATGTCCTTTGGTATTAAGAGGTTAACTGAGTTGTTACTGCACACCCAATTTCTACATTTCTAAAAAAAAAATGGATGATGGTTTACAAATTCTTCCTGCGTTTAAACAACTCTTTTTCAAATGTTTAGCAAGCTCACCTTTCCACCTCTCTATAGTGCAGGTCTCAGCACTGGAAGACCCGTATAAACAATAAACAGAGGGGACAGTCATTTATTTTAGTGGGGTTCCAGTATTAAGGGGAACAGAGCCAAGTACTTCCGGCTGGAGGGCCACTATATGAATCAAACTTATCTCTAAACTGGAAGATACTTTTATTGTTCTCTGAAGTCAATGGCAGATTTTCCAGAGTATTTATTTTCCATTATCAATGTATATCAACATTCATGCTTCCCATTTTCCATTCCAAGGCCAATGTCTAACAAAAGTCCAGGTATACAGAAAGCCAGATCCAGAGCTATATCTAAGTACTGCTGTCATAAATTGAAATAACAATAGCATACTTGAATAGGAAGACATGGATGAGCTACACGGTGGTATGGCGCACTGGGGCCTGAAATATGGATTTCAATTTTGGGTTGTGGGCCAGTAAGAGATAGAGTGAAACCCAATTGCAAAGTTGAAGAGTAGAATGTGAGAAGCAGAAATGTGCTCTCCATGTCCCATGACTGAAGTAAGTAAACCATACTCAAAGTGACCTCCTTCTTCAATGATAAGGGCAGATCATCCAGGATCGACCATTGTCTGCAGCAGATTCAGGTACCGATCTGCATCGAGAGTCCATGTAATGAACACAAGTGCAACAAGGCAATTATACCAAATTACAACCCACATGTTCACAATGAAATTTGCATTGTCTTCTGATTGGGTTGGGTTCTTACTAGTAATTTGCATTGTATCTGCACAGAAATGGCACTTTGCCTTTCACTAACACGGTCCCACAATGATAGTGTCAGCCCTGGACTGTACTGCTGAATGGCTCCATGCATATATTGTAGCAGAAGGAGGCCACTTTGGGTGCTCTTTTCTTACTTCAGTCATAGCCACGATCCCACCGGACATCGAGAGACACTAAAAGTGGATTTCTCTTTCCCACATGCTACTCTTCAACTGTGCACTTAGGTTTTACTCTCTATCACTTACAGGGGTCACAGAAGAAAATTGAAATCCACGTTCCCGGGCCCCCAGGGACCAGTGTGCCATACATGTGTAGCCTACCTATTCATGTACGCTATTGTTACTTCAATATAGGACACCGGTATTGAGATCTAGCGCTGGATCCATCTTATTGGCTACACCCTAGAGCTTTGCTTGCTCACTACAACAAAACTGATTTGGGCTGGTTCATCTAAGTTAGGCTCTGTTCATATCACAATTAATTTGCATATTCGGCATATATGCCAAGTAAATCTCCCGATGTATGTGCCAAATGTAAACTCCCAACGTATGCAACAGGCTGTGTTTTCCTATACAAAAAAATATAGTGAAGCTTACCTGCTGGGTGGATGCAAAAAGAACACTTTTCGACATCTGTTGGGTCTATAGGGGTCTACAAAAACATGCAGTGTTAGTACCACGGGTACTTCCGATTCCATATGCAGAGCCTACACATAAATTGTGGTGTGGACATAGTCTCAGCATTCATGTGCAATGTGTCAACATTGCCGTATAAGATGGGAGTCAAGGCAATGACTTTATATACAATATGGCCGCAATAAGGCGGCCCTTCACTCCATATTTGTGTGTATGAATATCAAACTGTGAGGGTGGTTTCACACATAGAGGGACTTTTATTAATGATTTTACATCAGAATTTTGGCGTAAAAAGTTGCACATTTTTGTGGAAATCCCAATTGCACAAACATTTGCGACTTTTCAGCCTGTTGAGACGGCCTCATCTGTCATTTAAAAGTGGGTGGGGCTTGTTGGGAGGGAACATGGCCATCTTGGAATTACATATTTAGGCATAATTTACACCAGAAATGAGCACAGCATTTTTGCGGAATGAACATACACGCACATATGGGCCAGTCTTAGTAAATTCCCCAATTCTGCTTTTTGGAGACAAATCCATTGTAGGCTTGGATGATGTTTTTGAACCAAGACCGGAATACTGCATCACAGAAGGGGAAATCAAGAATTAAAAACAATCACAGAAAGTGGCCGTTACTTACTGACTGAGGAGTGCATATAGATGCATCCTCCTCTCACCATGCAGGTAGCTGACTACCAAATGGAGGAGCCAATAACACCTGTGCAGGACACCAATAAGACAGCCACTCACACTGCCTCCTGATAATGAGGGGGGTGGATGCTTGGTGTATACTCTCACACATAGTGGATACAGGGTGTCAGACCATTCTGATATATGTAGCTCACCATGCAGACCAGCAACCTATTAATGACGCCATGATAATTCGGCGGGTTGCTCTGCATATCCATCAGTGAACCACATTGGTACTGCCACCCTGGGCTCCCCTGGAGTCTTACTGCCACACTGCATGTGAATGATAGATAATAAATGCAAGGCATTGGTTGGATGTTGGCCAAGATACGTGAGCCCACTAACCACTTCACGGTTCCTTGCGTTGTAGTGGGTCCCTACACTAATATAAATGCATCACAGAAGGGGAAATCAAGAATTAAAAACAATCACAGAAAAATGGCCGTTACTTACTGACTGAGGAGAGCATATAGATGCATCCTCCTCTCACCATGCAGGTAGCAGACTACCAAATGGAGGAGCGAATTACACCTGTGCAGGACACCGATGAGACAGCCACTCACACTGCCTCCTGATAATGAGGGGGGTGGATGCTTGGTATGAACTCTCATAGTGGATACAGGGTGCCAGACCAGAATACTGATCAGCAGTGAAGAGAAGAGGCGAACACAGTTTAAATCCCTTCATTTATATTTCCCCTTCTGGCTTTGGTTCAAAAAAACATCAAAAACTTTCCAAAATTTTCCAAAATATGCTATATGTGAAACCTCCCTTCCAACGACGTCACAGTGACTTGAAGTCACCCTGATATAGATATCCTCCATAAACTGCACAACACATTACATCACCTAATCTCACGTGACCCTCCAGCTCATCTCCGAGGCTTCTCCGCTGTATAGCCAGCCCCACGCATGGCGCTTAAAACTGAAAATTGATTATTTTAATACGAAATTCCTGAATGAAAGAGGTTCCTGGCCTTTCCTGTGCTGTTGAATAATGCATGTGGGAGAAAGCAAATAGCAGCAGAGGGTCTCAGCTGCTAGAACAATAGGGAGCGCACAGAGCTGAGGGGGCACATTAGTTTATCATTGCCTTGTCAATCCTCATAGCTTGGGAATCGTGGGATAGCCTGGACAGCAGCAGCTGTTCAACGTGCGGTGCGCTGGCTGCAGCGCTTTGGAGTTTCAAACAGATTTATACCAGAAAAACTGTTTATTGGTTCGTTTCGGAAGCCTCGGGAGAAAGCAATGAGAATCTCAAGTTTGAATCACAAGGGAACTCTCCGTGATACAGATGTAGCAGAGTCTCACTTGTCCTCTAACTCTTCAAAGCTACATCAGTGATGATTACCTTCTGAGTTAAGATGATGCAGTAGTTATATCGGCAGTCCCATGTAAAACTGCAGATAGCATATCATGACATAATGCTGAGTTGTGTCAACTGACAATCAGCTGCGCTACCGCTGTGTGAAAGCAACGATGTCCTATATATTGTAGAACGTAGGGATTATATTCCACAGGGAAAACTGTATAACGTATTTTAGCCATTTGACCCCACCGGGCGTCTGTAGTTTATCATTACGCGTCGCCTTGAGCACATTGGCCCTTATTTATGAATGTATTTACGACAGATTTGTAAATAAAACTGCGCCAGAATTAAGGATTTTAGAAACGTTTACAAATAGTTTGCTCTAAAAAGAAGAAAAAAATATGATGAGCTCTTTAAAAAAAAATTTGCCTGAAAGTGGGCGTGGCCAGATTCTTTCTATCTTTCCGACACATTTTTGAAGCCTTATTACAAGAAAGTTTTGGTAAAAAGTGGCGGTAATAAAAAGCTAATGAAACTTGGCTTAAATAAAGAGGCACAGACTTTTGGCAAACATTGGTTTTGCCCCATTTTTTGGCACACATACAAATTCTAATCCAACTACATTTTCTTTCCTGATTTTGCGCCCGTTTTTTGTTTTATTATCATTATTTGAACTGTTGGCTAATTGTTTTTTATTAGTAGATAATGCAGAATAACATTTTTGGAGTAAAATCTTTTTCCGAATGCAAACTGGTGCAATTTTAGTGCACATCGTAGGGTTATTTGGAAATTGGCGCATTTTGTGGCACAAAATAAACTACATAGTTATTGGGCGGTTTTTCATGTTTTATTTGTTAAAATCAGTAATGAGACTGTTCATTCTTTTTATATTAGTACATAAAGCAGAATTTAATTTGTGGTGCAAAACATATTTCACAATACGATTTGGCGCATTTTTGGAGCACACAACACTGCTAAGCAAAAAGTGCCGCATTTGTGGTAAAGTATGAAATGTGTAAAATGTACAAGTCCGTGCACCAATTTTGTAAATTTGGCACAATTTAAGACTGTCAAGTTTTTAAAAGAATTGGCTCAATACAGACAAACAATTATAAATGAGGGCCAATATATTCTCTTAAGGGCTTATTCCCATGAGCGTATATCGGTCGGGTTTTCACGCCCGGACGATATATGCTCCCATCTAAATAGTTCCCCCCTTCCCTCCCCCTCACCGGCTCTCTGTCTCTCTCTTCCAGTCCAATGGGAGTCGGTGGGGCGGAGCTAAGCTCTGCTCAGTCCCGCCCACTCCCATTGCTGGCTATGGACAAGGGGCGGGAGCATAGCTCCACTCCCACCCCGCCCACTCCCATTGCAAACAGCTCAGAGGGAAGGGGAGAAGCAGAGAGCCAGTGAGTGGGAGGGACTGCATATATCGGCTGGGCGTGAAAACGCAACCAATATACGCACGTCTGAATAAGCCCTCAGATGTATTATTTTATATACAGTATATTTCATATGTATATGATATGTGCTATTTCAAACCCATAGGAATCACCTGCCATAAATGTTTGGTGGATGGTCATGTGTGATATATGGAGAGGGCTCGGGTGCTGAGGTCACTCCATCCCCAGCAAGTGTCGGCAATTTCTGACAGCTGACACTGCTTGCTAGTTCCGATTGCTTCCATTAAGTGTTAAGATGCTGTTGCCAAAGCTAATAGCACAGCTAAACAGCCAGTCGGGGGGGGGGGGGGGGGGTGCAGCTTCCAGCGCCCCATCGGCCCTACCTGCAATACAATTACAGGGTGCTGATGGATTCACATGGCAGTGAAGGTTCCCAGTGTTTCCATGTATTGCAGTTTACTAAGCTCTGTCTATAGCAGGACATAATAGACTATCGTTGAAAATACAATATACTGCAGTACTGAAGTATTGCAATATATTAGAAGGAATCAAACTACTGCAACTTCAAGTCGTCTATGAACAAAAAAAGTAAAAATAAGGTAAATATTTTTTTAGATTTTTTTTTTATAATTTTTTTAAAGGTTTATTAAAAATGAAAAATATTAATAATTAAAAACCAATTTCGGGCACACTGTCTCCTAAAAAAAATATAATAAAAACTAATCAAAATTCATATGTACCCTAAGATGGTACCAATTACAACTACAAGTCATCTTCCAATATGGCGACAAAAATCAATTCGTTTTTTTCACTTTTTAAGTAAAACTGCACAGATTTGATATTGACACAGTTATATTGACCCAGAGATTGAAGTTAACATGTAAATTCTGCTGTAGCATGAACGCTGTAAAAATAAAAAAAACAACAAAATAATGGCGCGGTTGTGAATTTTTTTTCTATTTTAAGACAGTTTCACATGGGTGACAAAATTGCGTGATTTTCTCACAATGCGACAGTGCCACAAATCGCATGTATGTAAAACCCAGGCATTCTAATTGGTTCTTTAACATTAGCGCTGTTTTGTAGCCTACGACATTGCGAGAAAAAAAATCACGGGTTGCTAAATATTACCGCAATTTGCGAGGTTTTGTAGTCTATGTCTCCCTATGGAGCCTGCCTTTTTGTTGCATCGCTTTGTACGAAAACGCGTGTTTTCATGCAGTGCGATGCAAATTTTACAGTAGTAAATCCTACTGTAAAAGCCCTAAAATAAGCCAAAAAGAAAAAGGGAATACATCCTAATACAACCTAAGAGGCGCTGTCCAGCTCCGCCGCACTTCTCCCACTACTTGTTTGATGTTCTCTAGCACTAGAGATGAGCGAACGTGCTCGTTTAGGACAATTACTCGATCGAGCATCGCTTTTTTCGAGTAACTGCCTACTCGGGCGAAAAGATTCGGGGAGCGCCGGGGTGGAGCGGGGAATAGCAGGGGGGAACAGGGGGGAGCTCTCTCTCTTCCCCCCCACACTCCCCACCACAACCCGCCGCCCCCCGAATTTTGCGCCCATCGTGCACTTTTCGTCCATCACTGACTTCAGGTCCGCATGAAATCCTCGTCCCTCAGGACGATAAGATAGGACGGACTGCACGCAGTGTTCTCTGTGGGCAGCGATGATAACAGCTGCTGTCCCACTGGAGAACAATAGTGATGTATTTAGAGAACAGACCACCTGCTGTTCTCTAAATACATGCCATAATGTAGTAAAGGGCTGACTTAACCTTTTAGTACCTATGCAAAATGATCGCTTTAAAACTGTCAGTTTCGATCTCGCAGTCCGAATCCGACCTGGCCGTCTGCATTCACACTAGCAGAACTATCCTACTTCACACGGGTCTATTTCGTGTAATCATTTGCTGTTAGTATTTGGTTAAAAACTTTGTTTGCTACTGATTTAAAGTCAAAATAATAAGCATAATAAATTACAGTTTGTTCACGGCGAGTCGATAAAAATGGCTGAGTTGCTATGTGCAGAAATTTGATTTCTCAGCAGTGGCGTCTCGAAGATATTTTAATTAAAGGGATTGTCCAATTACTAGACAACCCCACTTCAATAGGAGCCATTGTATTAATATAATAAAGTGAACTATATTTACCCTCCCTCAGCCACTGAGATTCAGCACTGCAGCCCCACTGTGGTCCCAGTGATATCACAGAAAATCAGGTGGCTGCATGAAGTAGTAACAGAGACCCTGATTACAGTGATGTATCATTTAATGGATGGTTTGCTGTAGTTTTCAGTAAACTTTTTTTAGGTGCAGCGGGAACCAAAGCTCTAGTCCTGCCAATTATGTGCCTGTGTACTGCAGTCCTCGATATTAACGAGCTGCTGCTCACATAGGCCACTTATAGCTAATTTACAGCTTTCTTCCTATGTACAGAATAAGGCCTTGTTTACATGAGGCGCACACAGAAAACGCTTCTATTAGAACCAATGGTTTCCTATAGAACCGTTCACTTGAAGGAATTTTAGACGCGCAAAAAGTTTGCACCAATCAAAGATAGGACCTGAGTCACCTGACCTATCCTTGTTGCATGCTTTCCATAGACTCCTATGGGAGCTGGATAACACGCACCTCGGATCGTGTGAACGGGCTACTTCAAATAACTGGAATTCACCTGTTCATGCAATCTTTAGTGCAGTATAGCCACGATCTTTTCACGTACCTACACTGCATGCAAACAGCGCTTGTGCGAAGAGCCCTAAGGAGAAGGCTGTCAATCAGCCGCAAAAGGGTAGCTGGAGTGGCAGTTCATGAATATCAAGGACTCGCTGCTCAGTTCCAGCTGAGATTTTATGAAACATACATCAAGACAGCTACCCCTTTACATTCAATAGGAGCTGTGCCTGCAATACCAAACCGGGCCACTGCAACATTGTCAGCACTATTTGCTTCCAGCACTGACCACCAGGATTCAGCTGATCAGCTGCTCCCAAGCAGCCAAAGTCCTGAACAATCCCTTTAATCACAGTTATATATTGTGTAGCAAAAGTGGAAAATGCAACTCGATGCCGTCATTAGGGAAGTAATATGAAGAATTCCGTGTACCGTCGATCATTGAATTTCAAGATGAAAATGGACAAAATGAGAAATTTCAATATATTTTGCTATGCTTTGAACAAGTGTATACGCATATCTGCAGTCAGTCAGACAGGTGTCAATGTAGGTTCTGTCTCTAGGTTCATTAACAAGGTACAATCCAACACAAATCCTTTCATTTCTAGGAATGTGTTTCATTTTCTATATACACTTTAAATTATTCTCCAAATTCCATTTACATACAAAGTACAGATTTTACAGTAAGAATAATTTTATGTAAATATCTCCCATACGCTGCGAAATTCATAATTGTTTATCCCACACTTGTATAATAATTCTATTTAATACCCCGCCTCCTAACAAAGCCCTTTTTGTTATCATATTTATTTAGTTCTTGTGCTTTTCTGAAAATAAGATTAATGCATTCAGTCTATTCCGCAGGTATATTATGATTAGGCCATAGCTTTTACAGTTCAGGCTACTCTGAAGAATGGCCAGTTGGAGTCTTTCAGATGGTAATTATTGAAGATTAACCGGGAATTCAATGTTCTACAGCTTTCCGAGAAGAACGCATTTACTGGCACTTGCTTAAAAATGTATCTCAATGATCCT
Organism: Eleutherodactylus coqui; assembly: GCF_035609145.1. Classification (NCBI taxonomy): domain Eukaryota; kingdom Metazoa; phylum Chordata; class Amphibia; order Anura; family Eleutherodactylidae; genus Eleutherodactylus; species Eleutherodactylus coqui. Next base: position 126,108,593 of record NC_089846.1, read on the forward strand.
GGTTGAAAAAGGGAAGAAAAAAAAAAAACATTCCTTTTACTTTTTGAAATTTATCAAAAGCAAAAACATTCCCATTTCCCAGGTTTGTGAGTCATACGGAATGTCATTAATGTTGTTGGCCTTTTATTTTATTATATTCGCATATCACTTTATAGTAGACAGAAGGATTTCAAGTAGAACATTAACATACAACTAAACTTTGGAAATACAGTGTAGGTAGAGTTGAGCGGGGGTACTCTGCTGAGCTTGATGCTCGTTCGAGTATAAGCAAACTTGATGGTGCTCATTACTTGAATGAGCATCACGCCATGTTTGACCCCGCCCCAGTTTTTGGCTCCTCCCCGCTGTGACGTGCCTGTTTTGGCCATTCCCCGCCGCGACGCAGCGCGCGTCAATGGCAGATTTTTGGGCTGGCAGGGAGAGAGAGAGAGACAGAGAGATAAACACTAGAGATGAGCGAACGTACTCTTTTCGGGTGTTTTTGCACTCGAGCACCGCTTTTTCCGAGTAACTGACTACTCGGACGAAAAGATTCGGGGGGTGCCGGGGGTGAGCGGGGGGTTGCAGAGGGGAGTGGGGGGGAGAGAGAGAGCTCCCCCCTGTTTCCCACTGCTACCCCCCACTCCACCACGCCGCCCCCTGCCCCCCGAATCTTTTCGTCCGAGTAGTCAGTTACTCAGATAAAGCGGTGCTCGAGTGCAAAAACACCAGAAACGAGTACATTCGCTCATCTCTAATAAACACACAAACCAAAAAAAAGCTCGGGACCTGGGCCCCACATACAAAAATGCTCGAGTCTCCCATTGTAGTCAATGGGGTTCGTTACTCTAGTAGAGCTCTCGAATTTTACGAAAAGCTTGACTCGAATAACGTGGACCCGAGCATTTGGGTGCTCGGTCATCTCTAGTTGTAGGTAAAAGCAATCATAATGTTTATGGTACTTTTAACTTTAGGTTCTGACTGGCCAGAAAAAGTACAAGGGTTAGTCAAATATTATCTGCAGTCCAGCTATCAAACTACTAACGACCACTTGTCTGTATGTATGTGTGTGAGTGATTCTTATGCTCCGCCCCTGGTGACATCATCGAGGGTCTTACAGCATATATAAAACACAGAGCCTGACCAATAGAAGAACAACACAGTTAGGGGTCTTGGAAGGGGAGGAAAAAATAAAAAAAATGAGAATACAACTAAGCCATTATTATCTCAGACACAACACAGCAGTGCTGACAGAACACACTAACCTACCTCCACCACAGAGACCCGGTGAGCTAAAGGACAAGTGGTGATGTCACTGCCTTGGGTGGAGCCAAGTTGTGTTTGTCTTGTGTGGGAATCAAGCTGCTGTGTGTGTGATGTGTGGGGATCATAATGGACGTACCATGTAGTAGAGCTGTGTGGCGCATTACGCTACCAGAAACACTGGTACTGTAATGTCCTAATAATTACTAGTTAAAACATCTGTTGGTCACACTATCTTATCAATGCTTTCCATTGCAGGTCGCTATCTCCCCAGTCACTGCTGTGCAGCTTTGAAGGTGTTACATCAGTTAATTTGTGACTGCAGTGCAAGAAACAATGGCTGCCCACTTGTAATTTGTACAAAAGAAGAGCAGCGTGCAGTGATTTGTTTTTTGAGCCCGATAGTAAATGGCAGAGTAAAGAATAGGAACACCCTCAATCACCAACCAAGAAAAAATGTTAACCATCAGTTGGAAAATTGATGCTTACAGTTTTATGTGATTTTCAAGGAGCAGTACTGGAACATTATCAGAAGAAAAACTTTGTTTTGAGGTGTTAAAGCATCCTCCCTAGAGTCTTGATCTTCCCCGATCGGACTATGACCTGTTTGGTCCTCTGAAAGAAGCCTTAAGAGGATGGAGATTTACGTCTGATGAAGACGTGAAGACATCGGAGCATTCGTGTCTCACAGTTCAGCCTAAAACATTTTTAATGAGGGAGCATGAAAGTTTGTTGACAGATGGACAAAGTGTATTGAAAAGTAGGGAGATAAGCTTGAAAAATAATGTATTTGTCTTTTCTAAAAGTTGATTAAAATAAATTCTACAGCCAGGGAGCAGATCATTTTTGACTCATCCTCGTATATGACTTACTTCAAATTATTCTTGCTCATCTCAAGCTAATGCTACCATGTTTTTTGCTTTTAATACAATCCCATTAAAGGAACCCAGTGGGCAAAACTGTCATTATGATATGCCTAAGGTAGGGACCGAGCGACTAATGACTGACACGGGGTTTCAAAGAGAACCAAAGTGGGAGCCCCTATGTAATGCAATGCCTTGCACTAGACATAACACAGTGTTGCCCAGAGAGTTCTTTTAATTCTAAGACATTTAACATTAACCCTTTCCAATCCAATTTGTATCCTGGTTTTCCTTCGGGGCTTACTCTTTTTCTGCCATTATTCAAATGTGCTATATGCTGGCTAAAGCCAGTACTGCATGAGGTGACACGTTGGATAGGCTCTGATAGCAAAGAGGCTGGATATACAGTAAGAGAACCCCGTCGGATGTCTTCCAACATCGGAGCTGTAGTGCCTTAAATCATAATGTCTTAAGACGTCAGACAGTGGATTGGAAAGAGTTAAATGCATGCTGTATGGATTTTGGTGAGAATTTATTGCAGATTTTTTCAGTTGCAGAGAATCTGCAGCAAATCTGCCACGTGTGAATATACCCGTATACTGATTGTAAAGATCAGGCCATGAGCTGACTCTTTCTAGAATTCCACTAGGTTTGTCTGATAGGTGTTCTAAGCAAAGGAACTGATTTATATAAACGATCATACTACAGAACAAGTGTCATTATAAGCTAGGTTGACCTAAACATTTTTGTTTCCTTTTATGAGAAGAGAAGGGGGTTGGATTGACCAAATTTCCTTTTACCAGTCTATTCTATATTTTTTTTAAGCTGGCAATATGCATGAGATTAATATCAGCCAAATCCACCAATTTCACCTGGACCGGATGATTGGCTAATGTGCATGTGGGCCTCCTAACTACCTCTAACAGCAGATGTTGGGAGATAAGCCGCTGCCGAGGACACTGGCAGTGGCTTTCTTCTCTCTCCTCATTGAGAACGAACGGATGCTCATCTAAACCTGAGCATCCGTGTCTATAATAGCGTTGGGAAAGATAGCTGTCATTCATTCAAGCATTCATCCAACAGCTCACTAACATTTACGGCCAGTTTAACCCTTTGCAATCTACTGTCTGACGTCTGAAGACATTTTGATTGAAGGCTGTACAGCTCCAATGTCGGAAGACATCCGGCAGGGTATTCTTACTGTATATTACTGGCTGCTCTGTTGTCGGGGGCCTCTCCAGCATGTCCCATACCACAGTACCGGTTCTAGCCAGCAGATGGTGCTATTGTATAATGGCAGAAAGAGAAAGCATCCTAGGAAACCCTGAATCCAAAATTGGATTGCAAAGGGTTAAGGGAAGGAAGCATCTAGTAAACACTGAGAGCTCTACAAAGTCTGATATATAGGATCAGAAATGCCAAATCTGCATGTCAAGGGCCAGTTGTATTGAAAAAATTATGATACCACAAATAAATGGTGGTTTAAAAAATTGTCGTGAAGCATCTGGACATTTCCATCCTAAAAACTTCTTGCAGGTGGTAGCAATAGCTGTTATAACACATATGTGATAAACAGCAATGCCCAATGCAAATTTTGGATGAGGAGCATCATTATCGCATACAGATACAAGTAGCTCTTCAGAGTTGTGCACTCAGCAGCAATGCTTCTCGGAACTGTCACTACAAGAGACATTGAGTTTTACAGATTGTGCGTCCGATAACATGATAACTGATAGTGTTATCATTTATACTTTACTGCAATTACCTCTGATCACTATCATTTGGAAATAATGACAATAAATAGCCAGTATGTGGCCTCCTTTACATATGTCCGAACTTCCAGTCATGATTCCCTCCCGTATGGTTGAAAACCAGTGGAGGGAAATTGATGATGAAACTCAAACAAAAGTTTCCTTTTTAGGGTCAGTTTTGTGTCCAGTTACCCCCAGCTATGATGCAGCATGTCTCTATCTGGCTTTGGACACCTGACCAGTATACAAAGTGCACTACTTTATTTGCCAGACACAAGCGATATGTGAATCCAGACTGAAATTTATGGAGAAGGAATCAGGTCCGTATTTTTAAAACTTTCTTTGAATTTTCTTATACCCTGTTTCCCTGAAAATAAGACATGCCCTGAAAATAAGACATAGCATGATTTTCCAGAATTTTTGAGGATTCAAAATGATTTTTCAGGCTTTTTGAGAGTGCTTGAAATATAAGCCCTACTCCAAAATTAAAACCTGCTAACAGGTAGTTAAAAACGTCAATTTAAATAGTGTCCAGGCAGCTATACATGTAAAAAAGTTTAACCTTTTTGAACAAAAATTAATATAAGACACTGTCTTATTTTCAGGGAAACACAGTAGTGCTTTTGAAGACAGTAAATGGCTGATCAAATCATAGAGCATCCCAAGGCAATGACCCCGGCTATTGGGTGCCGCAGGATGTGACTGTGTTTGGTTCTAAGCTTTGAGTAGCACAAAGCACACTAATCCAGAGTAGATACACACATTTATTATCCTCCAGTCTTTTTTTTCCTTATCTTTGTTGCCTTTAAACATAATAATCTCCACTCAATCAGAATTTCCCTACCTTTCGAGATAAGAACACCACTCTTTAACTTCAAGGCATTCAAGCTAAGAAGAGTCATGAAAACCTTTCATTAGGCTGATTTATCGAAAACCTATTAAATAAGCATGTGAGTAACGTGGAAAAACACATCCAGGTCAAAAAAACAGTCAAAAACAGTAATTTAGGCTACCATGTGATAAAAAATGTTGATGTTTGTACATTATGTTGTCTGAATGCAAAAAAATGCTCTGGATATATGTCTAATGCCCTTTGAAAAGTGTGTCTACAATACACAACCGGTCTGACCTGGCATAGACTGTCTGGAGATTCTTTAGCATAGAAAAAGTAGCTTATCTATATATATAAAATTGAATGTATGCGTGTCTGTGTGTCTGTGTGTATGTCTGTCTGTGTGTGTGTGTGTTTGTCCTTTATGCGCTACTACACCATTCATCCAATCGCCATGAAACTTTGGGAAGTTGTTGAGTACACTCCTGGGAAGATTATAGGCATAGTAAAACTATCCTACGATAAATAACGCGCGTGCGAGCGTTGTTGACAGTTGCGCCCCCCCCCCCCACGTAGATCGTTAGATTTCCATCACTGCCACTAATTCTCTCACTTCGCGATGTCATAGAAACTTGAAATTTGGCACGAGCATTGATTATGTCATAAATAGGAAAAGCTAATGGGTCCCAACTCGATTATTCAATTCTAAGCGCCAAAGAATTAGCGTCCAAATTTTACGTACGGAATCTAATTTTCTCACATAGAAACTTAAAAATTTCGCACGGGCATTCAATATGTTATAAATAGGAAAAGCGAATGGGTCCCAACTCGATTATTCAATTCGATGCGCAAAAGAATTAGTGTCCAAATTTTACGTACAGAATGTAATTTTCTAACATAGAAACTTGAAATTTGGCACGGGCATTGAATATGTCATAAATAGGAAAAGCTAATGGGTCCCAACTCGATTATTCAATTCTAAGCGCAAAAGAATTAGCGTCAAATTTTACATACGGAATGTAATTTTCTCACTTCCTGATATATATAAATGAATGTATGTCTGTCTGTCCTTTATGCATTACTACACCATTCATCCAATTGCCATGAGACTTTGGGAAGTTGTTGAGTACACTCCTGGGAAGATTATAGGCATAGTACAACTATCCAACGATAGGTGCCGCGCGTACGAGCATCGTCGACAGTTATGCCCCCCAGACAAAGATCGTTTGATTTCCATCTCAAGCACGAAAGCAAAAGGCATTACGACCAACAGGATGAGTGTTCAACTACAAAATGATGCATCCGCCGAACGTATCACAAGACAATTCCTGGATATTGAGAATGCTGAGGTAAAATGAAAGATGTGCTGTGATTGGTTGCTATTTCTTATACTACTGAGGTAACATGAAAGCTGCGCTGTGATTGGTTGCTATATATAATACCGCAGAGGTAACATGAAAGCTGCGCTGTGATTGGTTGCTATATATAATACCGCAGAGGTAACATGAAAGCTGCGCTGTGATTGGTTGCTATTTTTTATATTGCTGAGGCAGAATAAAAGTTGCGCTGTGATTGGTTGTTATTTCTCTTACTGCTAAGGTAACATGAAAGCTGCGCTGTGATTGGTTGTTATCTATATATATTAAAATGAATGAATGTATGTCTGTCTGTCTTCGCTGCAACGCGCGACGGGTAAGCTAGTGGTTTATAAATTTGACGTGTGCCTGCCACAATTCTAAATGAAAACTGTCCACCGCTAGGAAAGCATTAAAAATATTGTACTACACAAGCGCATTGTCTCAAAAGTAACTATACACCAATATAAAATAAAAATGGTTTGGCAGTTGGTGATCCAATTTTATACATAAGCTGTGGGGAAAGGAGAAAAACTGTTTGGCCTTTTCACCAACATGATATCCATCTTGAATGCCGCCATCTTGGATTCAACTTCAGTTTTTCAAAAGCAAAGGTAGGTGTGTGACACATCAAACTGGTAGAGAATTTCACCAGAAAAACAATGGTATGCCTAATATTACCATAACTATATTCATTTTCATGTTATACTAAGTGATTTAGTCTGTACAGGTAATGTGAATAATGGTGTTATCCAAAGGAGAATGTGTTGAAATTGTTCTAATTTCTGCTGAAGAAAGCACACATGTAATCACAGAAGATTTTAACCAATGCCACCTAAACAGTCCTACCATTACCCACAGTGAAGTTGCCAAGTTTTTTGCCAAATCTGCTTTATCACTGAACAGCACCTGATTTGGAAAATGAGGGTTTATATGAAGTTGCTGTGTTAGCCATTCTGCAAAATCTATCCAAAGGTTAAGGTTGTCTTTGGTCAGGTAATGCATCACCTTAATTTTGTAAGGGTGCAATGTATAGGTTTACAAAATGCTCTGAATCAGGCACAGCTAACCCCAGATTCCTGAGACAGAGGACAAGTTATACATTGTGAGTTCTTGCTGATTGAGGACAGAATAACAGTTGCTGTTGCTTCGTCTATAGCGAAATAGTTTTTAGTCACCCAGTTTTCAGTTTATCGGCAACATAACCTGTTTCTTAGAATTCGGCAAGATCTTTGGCAATTGCACTGAGAGTAATAAGAGGACAGTTTGGGTAGCATTGGTTGAAATTTTCCATGATGATGTGTGCTTCATTAATCAGAAATTAATTCCATCTCAGCATGTTCTGCTTTCGATAACGCCATCATTTACATTACCTGTACAGAAGAAAAATCATTGTTTTAACATGATGAATAAAAAATGTTTTTCATGAAGCATGCCATAGTTTTTCCGGTTAAATTCTCTACCAGTTTGATATGCCACACACCTATCTTCCCATTTGAAAAACTGAAGTTGAATCAAAGATGGTGGCATTCAAGATGGCCGCCTTGTTGGCAACATGGCCTATCAGGTTCCCCCATTCCTCTGCAGTTTGCGTCTAAATTTTAATGATTATATGTCAAACCATTTTTAATTTATATGGGTGTTTCCTTACTTTAGAGACACCCTGTATTACCCTAAATAGTTACTTTCATACCCTTAGTGCTACCATGGCTACTTGAACTGGCACTCAGGAGGTGATGCCCACATTATATCATAATTCTGTCTGTGTCCTTAGCTGTGTATGATGTCCTCTTGTATACAGTGCTGCATTACACATTGGCTGCCTGTTTTGGAATCTCAACTACAATGACCCAGGGAACAGGAAATTTGCAAAGTGGAGTATTGTGGCTAGGCCATGGGGAATTAGTGTAATTATGTTGCCTCAGTTTTACAGGTTTGTCATGATCCAACTGCTTTTCATACCCTCCATCATTTTACACTACAAAAAACAGTTCTGATATTGTTGGATTATTATTAGAGAAGCGCGAGCACCCAAATGCTCGTGTCCGCGTTATTCGAGTCGAGCCTTTCGTAAAATTTGAGAGCTCTACTTGAGTAACGAACCCCATTGGCTACAATGGGAGACTTGAGCATTTTTGTATGTGGGGCGCCGGGTCCCAAGCTTTTTTCTTTTTTCCTTGGTTCATGTGTCTCTCTCTCTCTGTCTCTCTCCCTGCCAGCCCAAAAATTTGCCATTGACGCACACGCTGCGTCGCGGCAGGGAGGGGCGAAAACAGGCACGTCACAGCGGTGAGGAGCCAAAAACTGAGGCGGGGTCGAACATGGCATGATGCTCGTTCCAGTAACGAGCACCATCGAGTACGCTAATACTCGAATGAGCATCAAGCTCGACAGAGTACGTTCGCTCAACTCTAATTATTATGCATTATGTACACTCTCTATTTTCAACAACCATTCCCTCTCCAACTAGTTGAAAGGTGGGACTCCAATATATAAAAGATGGAAAGTACTTATCCTACTTAGGCCGGGTTCCCATATGCCCAGCTATCCGTTGCTTTTCCTTTCAGCATTGTAGTCAAATACCAGAGAGGAACTAATCCTGTAACTAATCACCTAGTTCTCTATGGGACATTTCAAGGTGTCCGGCACATCAGTTTTGATTCTGGATGCCTCTCTGTACCAGACCAAAAAATGTTCATGCAACATTTTTTTTATCTAAGTATGTCCGACTAAGGGTGTTGGACTGATGCTAAGAGTGCACCAAAATGATGTCAGGTGCATTCGGCTTCTGTGTAAAAATACTGGCCAGGCACAAATATTTGAGGACCCAGCCTAATCTATTTGGACACACATAGTGAAATGTCTTACTGACATCTACAGTATGGTCAGAGCAACATCTTTCCCATGTGACCTGACAGTACCAGCATATGGAGAATATAATTGAGCGAGCATACTCGCTAAGGGCAATTACTCGATCGAGCATTGCCCTTAGCGAGTAGCTGCCCGCTCGGAAGAAAAGATTTGGCTGCCAGCGGTGGATGGTGAGCGGGGGGGAACGGAGGGGAGATCTCTCTCTCTCCCTCTCTCCCCCCCCCCCCCATTCCCATTGCTCACTGCCGCAACTCACCTATCACCTGCGCCGGCAGCCGAACCTTTTCTTCCTTGCGGGGAGATACTCACTAAGGACAATGCACGATCGAGTAATTGTTCTTAGCGAGTATGCTCACTCATCTCTAATAGAGAATCCTTCCCTTTTCTATGCATTAAGCCAGACATTCGGACTCTATGTGTCCAATCTTACTGTAATCTATGCCAATATTAGTAGGGAATGTTAAGGTATGTAGGTAAAAGAGTCAAGAGAGTATAATTAGGACTCTTTCACACCTTTGCTTATATTTTTCCATTGTTTGGCTCTGTCATAGGAGATGAACCAAATGGAAGTGCTGGGTCTGGAACATGCCTGACCTGAATGGTCTTGGAAGGACTCTCTTGAATATAATATGGTCCATCCGGCTTCCCTCCAGCTCACGAGATCTAATGCCAGATTTGAGCAGACAGATAACTTTTTTTGGTTTATTTAATTTTTACTAGAATCAGCAGCATGGCACTTTATTATTAATGAGTAGCCAAATCACTTTTTTATATGTGATACTATACGTTAATTAACATAATATATAAAATTATCAAGTTATGAAACATGCATAGTACCCACAAAAACAGGTTTAAATATAACCCATGCAAAGATGTAGAATTGAGTTGTTCGATCCGGATTTTAACATTGAAATCTATTTTATTATTGTGACCTCTTTTCCTTTTTGTAGCCTTTATGGTGACCTTTTTGAGTGACTTTAATGATTGTTTTTGGTCTGAAAATCAATCCTTAAATCAAATAAGATGAGGAATCTACACCCTGTGATAGGAAAAGCTATCCATTCTGTTGTCTTATCCCTTGACAATCTCATCTTGATACCTTGGGGCAGGTCTTGAGAAGTCAGACTGTTTAGAGTCTTCCTCTAAAGTCTTTTTATCCTGTATCAAGTAGCCAGAGATACAGCTGAGAGCTTGCAACCAGTTCCTCTGAAGTGACTTAAGCCCAGGAGGAGGAAGCTTGTTGGCCTCATTAGCGAGGGGTAACCCAGGTACATTTACAGGTATGTCACAGACTTTCTCACGTTACACAGCACTTAGTCCTACCTGCTGCTGGTTGTTTCCAAAATGGGACACATAAAAGAGATCTCTTTAGCAAATACATCTTCTTTGAATGAACAAATCCAATGACAAGATGGAAACAACAACTGCAAGCCTCTATTAATGACTGTCTGCATTTTCCGTTAGCTTTAGTCGAAAATTGGTAAATTAAAATGTATTTATCCTCTTTAGCTTGTGTTCTCGGCAAACATGACTTCGGTGGAAAAGTCATTGGAAGGTGCTTAATGGAAATTCCACTCACTTTCGGGAGATGTGAGTAAAGTCTAAATGAGAGGCCATTGTCTTTATAAGGACATGGACAATATAAGCTACCCATGATGACAACATATTATAATGACAGCAAACCTATCAACCTACTGTAATAGTGGCTAGGCATAGAGGTCTGCCCTAAAACAGACATGTTGTAGGTGTTCTAATTGGAGATGAGCGAGCATGCTCGAGCAGGCACGAGGGGGAGGCGGGGGGAGAGAGAGAGATCTCTCTCACTCTCCCCCTCCGCTACCCCAAGTCGCTCACCCCTGCTGCCCCCTCGAGCCTGCTCGGACCAGTAAGCAGTTACTCGAGGACAGCGATGCTTGCTTGAGTAACTGCTTTATCCGAGCGTGCTCACTCATCTCTATTTCTAATATTTTAGAAAGGTTTTTTTGTAAAGCAAGATGAAAGAAAAATGTATGAGAATGATATAAATCAGAGGGATCATTATTGGGAATGACAATAGATGGTATTATCAAAAGACTTATGTTCTAATGGTATTGGCCAACCCCACTGTAGCGTCCCATGGGATCAGGCCAGTTGTCAAACAATGACATGTAGTTTCGTTGCCAGGGCTACAGTCTCAGGAGCTACATGATAAGCCAGTGAACATTGATCTTTGGACACCATCGTCAATAAACTTATAGGGGTTCTTGAGTCCCAGGTTGTGATATCAGTGCAGATAGTGCTGTATGTGTTTAGCAATGTTGAGGGGTGTAAATATTTGCTTATTTACCTTTCTACCATGGATCACTATGTATGTATCCCTCATGTAAGGATAATTTAATAGAAGAAGGAAACAATAACTTCAAGGCTGGTCCGATCCCACGGCAGAGAAAATAAATACATAAAATGTAATGAATCGACATAAGGCCTCCTGCACATGGGCGTATATGCATTGCGGAGTCTGTGGCAGGCGTCCATCTCTAAACTCCGGAGCAAATACAGCCTATTTAATAACGCCATTATATCTCCACGAGTGGGAATCGGTTGCAATTTTCCGCTTGTGGAGAATAAATCGCAGCATGCTGCAATTTTGTTCGGGTTACACATAGCCGGCTCCTATTGAAGTCAATGGAAGCCGTCTGTCCTGTGGCACATCTGCATTGAGCACTGCAGAAGTTTCGCGGGATACGAGTTACCGCCCAGCGCCGGTGGCTACTGCGCATGTATGACGGAGTGCCGGCCGGCACATCCGCAGCATGTGCAGAAGCCTCCGGATAGGTAAGCTGGGGTCATCGGCCAGGCAGCGGGTCGAACTCCGCTGCGGGACTCCCACATGCGGGGTCCGACCTGCCCTTGTGCAGGAGGCCTAAAGGAGTTTTTCAAACCTCTGCACACTGACCCAAAGTGACAAGTAACAGTTGAAGGACTACAGTCGAAAGGACCACAGGGAACTGAACAACCTCAACCCCTTCATTCCTCAAGTTGACTAATGAGAGCTATCAAGTGCCAAAAATGTTTTTGAAAGCTGTTCAGCCTGCTCTAAAAAAAAAGCAAGATTCACCTCACCCCGTTTCTCCTGTTCCAATAGTACCTTGTCTCTCTCCGATCTCTACTTCCTGCGGCAGCAGTGATGACGTTCTGACAACAGGACATGTGATACTGCAGCTAATGACTGGCTGAAGTGAGCCTGTGATTGGCTCCAGTGGTCATATGTCCCATTGTTAGTGAGATCATCACACCAGGAAGTAGAGAGCAGTAGAGGAACGGGCACTATTAAAATGGGAAATTGAGTGGAATGAAATAGCCTTTTTCTAAGTCTTTACAGCAGGCTGAGCAACTTTCAAAATATTTTAGTCTGCTGGATAACCCCTTCAAGTCTTTTGCTCCAGCAAATAGCATCTGATGTAGGTTTCCTTATCGTTGGTCGGATTTAAGCAAAAACAGACAAAAAACAGTTGTGCCTCAGTGGAACATCTCAACATTAGATCTTTTGGGATACCCACATAGAAACAATAATATAACTGCAAAACTGCCCAATAAACCCCTGTCTAAGGTTTTCAGCATTGCACAGAATGCGTATTAACAGCAGATACAGTAATATAATTGCACCATATACTCACTTCCATGATCTACTGTGAATGATTGAATTTCAGTTAAAACTCACTTTTTCATATCTATCGGGGCTTTGATAAGTAATTGATTATCTGTTCTTTATATAGCACTAAATTGATTCTCACACCATGAGATATTTCTCTTGTGGTCCCTTCAATCCATGTCCTTATGAAGCACACAATCAAATTTCCCTATCTTAACCACACACACTCTAGAGGCAATTTCCTGGCCAATTAATTGATCCACTTCATCCATCACCTGTTAGATAAGTAGAAAAGTGAGCACTCCACCATGGGAATATTTTTGGGCTCTGTCATATGATGTCAAACCAGTTATACAGTCAAGGTGGTGCTTCGCGAAGAACATTAAAAGTCTAGAATTCTAGACACTGTCATCCCGGACTTAACATATCCTCTCTACTACCGTCAGTCTTGTTTGGTCTCCTTTGATTGACCTTTGAAACCAAACCTGCTTTGCCCCTTGTGTCTCTTTTGTAGATTCCATGTCAGCTAAGCCGCTTTTAAAAAGCACAAGTCAAAATATCTGATAGGCAATGTGGTAGTTATGAAAACCGAGACAAGTCCTGGGGCACAACTGTTTGCAGTCAAGAAATGCAAACTATGTCTATTAAAAAACGTTCATGCCTGGATCATGACATCTACTACAAGCTATATCGTTGGGTTATCACTAGAGTGCATCAGCTTAAACATGGGCATGACATTAGGAGTTATTTTTTTTATTTTTTATTACAAAGTCTCCACTTAATTTCTTTCATTTTTTAATATAAAAAAATAAAAAAAATGCAAAATATGTAAATAAGAAAAAATATGTAAATAAGTCTACTACCTCAACAAAAACTAACTACCGTGTTTCCCCGAAAATAAGACAGTGTCTTATATTAATTTTTGTTCAAAAAAGGTTTAACTTTTTTACATGTATAGCTGCCTGGACACTATTTAAATTGACTTTTTAATTAACTGTTACAGGGCTTAATTTTGGAGTAGGGCTTATATTTACAGCATCCTCAAAAAGCCCGAAAAATGATTTTGCATCCTCAAAAATTCTGGAAAATCATGCTATGTCTTATTTTCAGGGAAACAGGGTAGGAAAAATGCTAAATTTCACATTGAAAAAAGCATTTTACAAATCAGGGATTTACATAGATTATTGGATGATCATGTTCTTTGTACTAATTATTATTATTTTGTTATTATGACTTATTATAAAGGTGTTATCCGTCTGATTATTATAAGCTTATCGCATTTTGACAAATATAATATTTTTGACATTACCTAGGATGAATTAACTAATTAACCATTTAAACTCCAAATAGAAAAAGCAAATTACATTTTTTGATTTTTTACATTTGTAACATATTTTACCTTTTTATTATAGCTAAGCTAATTAAAACCAGCATCCAAGCATTTTGTCCTTAATTACAAAGGTCGTATTTACAGTCCAAAGGGGTATTTCCTTGTGTCAGATAAGATAAGAATCCGGGATGTATTCAGTTCCAGGTGACCGAAAAGCAACTAGTTGACATGGATTAGTCTTAAGTACAAGTGGAAACCTGCTACCTGAGACTTTAGTAAGGAAATGACCAATGTGAATTCTTCGAACGAGTTTCACAGACTTTGAGTTTTTCACTGTGTTTCTTAACGAATGAAACGAAGAACCATATTTCAAAAGAATTCCTCCAGTTCTTAACATTAAAACACATCTGTTCTGAAAACCCAGGTTAACGAGTGATTCCTTTCTTTAGTCTCTACATGAACCTAGACCCTTCTTCACAATTAAACGTAATAGCCCTATGGTGATTGGCCCTAAGCCTGTCATTGCTAACTACTAACCCAGCTGAATGAATCTAATCAATAGAGCAAGGATCGTGGGATTCTCGTTTCCATTTTTCCTCTACCTACTGGGAGCAATTGTTCTCCATCCTTTTGTCCGTCTCCCCATGTGATCAGAAATCTGCTATTCTCCAGCTTATAATGCTCTTCCCAGGAAGAATCAAATGGGAGATTTCAACCTGTAGGCACACACAGATCTGAGCTGCTTATACTCGGGGTTTTCAAGGGGATCTACATTCAAACCGGCATGCAGGGAAAAGAAAGTGGATCTTTCCAAAAGAGTGTATGAGCCTTAACTAGAAACTAATAATTACAGTTGTACAAACCGAAGAATTGGATTAACACACCCAGCTGTGAAAGAGTGAAACACTGTAATTAGTAACACAACAATATTTCAGAAAGTGAGATACATATAAAATCATCAGTTATCTTACTGATGTAATATTTCCAAATATTTGCCTTAACCCTGAGGATAGTTTAAGGGATTTTTGGCGGCTTTTTTTAAAATTTATTTCTTTATTTTTCTGCCTCTGTGAAAAAGTAAAAAGGACCAAATGTCAGCTGTTTATTTCGGACCCAGTTGAGTGCTAAGGGTGGCGTGTTTTTGTGCGCCCATACTCGCACACAAAAACACAAGTCTATTACAAGAAATGCATTCCCTATGGTGTGTTCACATGTCCGTGCTTTACAGGTGCGTGCCTGTAAAGATAGAACATGCGTGCACGATAGGGAATACGGCTGCTGCTGGCGGCTCCATTGAAGACAATGGTCTGCCGACACCCCGTAATTGTTTTTCAGGGAAGGGCTTATATTTAAAAATATTTCATATTTATATAAAAAACAACAATTTTAGTGTAAAAAAACAAAACATATCTGTCCATCGCTGCGGGGATGAAGAACACATCTCCTGCATGCATGAATTCATGAATCGGTGAGTGCTGCCTCTGATTGGCTGAGCACAGGGACCAATCAGAGGCAGCTCTCAGCTGTCATTCAATAGCTGAGAGCTGCCTCTGATTGGTCACAGTGCTCAGGCAATCAGAGGCAGTCCATTCAGCAGCTGGGGATTTTAAATCCCCGCCTGCTGAATACTTCTCAGAGCAGTACAGGAGAAGAGCCGGCTGGATGCGGCTGAGCCCCGCAGGGATGAAGAATTCCTTTGCTGCATCTATTACAGATGCAGCAGGGAATTATTTCTCCATGCAGGGATGAAGGAAACATCTGCCTCATGTGGCAGATGTGTTCTTCATCCCCGCAGGGACATGGCAGCGGCAGACAGGTAAGTTTTTTTTTTTTTTTTACACTAAAAATGTTGTTTTTCAGGGAAAAGCTTATATGGAAAGCCCTTCCCTGAAAAACAATTTGGGGGTACCGGTAGACCATTGCCTTCAATGGAGCCACCGGCAGCAGCCGCGGCTCCTTTAAAGGCAATGCACGGACCTTCATACAAGCGTGTTTTTGCGCGTACATAGCTGCGCACCTATGTACGCACAAAAATACGCTCGTGTGTAGCCACCCTAATTACAGTCTAATTTATATTACAACATGCATATTTAAAAATCCCAGGTTGTACAATTGATGTGGTGTTTTTCCTCGTTCACTTCAATGCAAAACATACAACAAAAAGTGATACAAGTAAACAGTATATGTTTAATATACTGTAAAATGTGTATTTTACATGAAAATTGATCTTGGGGAATTTGCTAGAACTTTTTAAAGTTCCAACTTTTTATACTAAAAGAGACAATTATTTTTAGTACATTTTTTTGTCTGCAACAGTTATGATGTTCTCAATAATGTGTGAACAAGGCGGATTCTCTAATAGAAAATATAGAGCATATTCATCATTTATAGAAGAAGGGAATTCTCCGTGAAACACGTGCCTTTTTTTATTTAACCATCTGACGCTAATAAAATCAACATATGATGCAACTCTAACTGAACGGACAAACCAAGACCGAATGCTTAGGTAGGATTCCACAGTTATTATTGCGCTCACTTTACATTAAAGCGTTATCTTGTCATTTACAAAAAGATATTGGGAAGATTTAACAAAGTTTCCATTTTTGGGGGTAAATGTATTGACAAATATGGCATTCAAACCAACTGCCATATTCATGAAGCCCCTGGGCCATTTCCTCTGAATACAAATATGTTAAGCCCGTTTCCATATGTCCGGACATATAAAAAAACTTTCAATAATTAATCATTTTTTGAACTAACTATGGACGCATACCGATGCACCGATTGCACAAAAATGTAATCAGTTAGGATCGTCTCAGGTATAAAAGAACTGACTGGACACAACGGACGTATGCCAACCCTGCCTTAGAAAAAGTGGGTGTGGCTTCAGTCTTGAACAGAGCGCTACTCATCTTAGATGATGGAAAGCAATGCCTGTCCAACATAGCTTCGTATAAGATGGAGAGAGCGTACATCATGAATCCAGTGTAGTGCCCCTCCCCTACCCCTACCCCTTACCCGCCCTCCTCTCTTGCCCCACCCCACAACTATCCCACCCCCCCTCGTGCTCCGCCTATTTGCTCTGTTTTCCATACTGATCTTTCTTCTGTTACGAAAGTTACAATGATAAGTTACAATGCCTGACCTGACAGAATCTCTAGATGACTCCTTAATATATATAGTGTCTTTGGTTTCCAAGTTAATGGAATGAGGAAAATGTTACCTGCATTGTACATTTTTGGAATATTATATTAAAAAATCCTAATAAAACTTGATTTATAAAAAAAAAAAAAAAAAAAGGAAAGCAATGCCTGTCCAATATGGCACCACTTTTGTCATGCATTATTATCAACAAGGCTCTGGATATGATGGAGACAGCACTAAGGGAAAGTATTACTCAATGATCCCTATTACAAATGAAATAAACTGTTAAAGGGGTTGTCCCGCGAAAGCAAGTGGGTCTATACACTTCTGTATGGCCATATTAATGCACTTTGTAATGTACATTGTGCATTAATTATGAGCCATACAGAAGTTATCAGAAGTTATTCACTTACCTGTTCCGTTGCTAGCGTCCTCGTCTCCATGGTGCCATCTAATTTTCAGCGTCTAATCGCCGGATTAGACGCTCTTGCGCAGTCCGGTCTTCTTCTTTTCTCAATGGGGCCGCTCGTGCCGGAGAGCGGCTCCGTGTAGCTCCGCCCCGTCACGTGTGCCGATTCCAGCCAATCAGGAGGCTGGAATCGGCAATGGACCGCACAGAAGACCTGCGGTCCACCGAGGGAGAAGATCCCGGCGGCCATCTTCACAAGGTAAGTAAGAAGTCACCGGAGCGCGGGGATTCAGGTAAGCACTATCCCGTTTTCTTTTTTAACCCTTGCATCGGGGTTGTCTCGCGCCGAACGGGGGGGCTATTGAAAAAAAAACAACCCGTTTCGGCGCGGGACAACCCCTTTAAGTCTAAGAGGTTTACTATAGTTCTAAAGATCTCTACATGCTCAACTTTTTGGTCTTTTTTCCTTTTTTTCATTTTTACATTGTAGGTTTGGATACAGTTTTACTTTTAAGAGATTTAATTAAATCCCTATAAAACTGCGCTAATAAATATCTCTCTGTTTCTTACAAGGGTAATTTCTTATTATGTCACTAGGTAATTGTTTGAACAGCCTTTATTACTGTGATTATATGAAGGATCTAATTCTGCCATATGTTTTAGAATATAAAATTGTATTATAAAGCAACACATTCTAATAAAGTCTCATGTTCTACAAAAAGAAATGACTTTTTTTTCAAATCTATATATTTAATAATGTCGCCTTTATTGTGTGTTTTCATTTTTATTAAAAAATTTGCTATTTTGTCGTATAGGTAATATTTGTGTAGAATTGACATTCTTGGTGTGTGCCTCATTCTGCCTGTGCCACTTGAACATTATTTATAGACCCTGCATATTCCAGTGACAATGGATTAATTAAACCTTCTAATGGTCTATTATAAACACAAAGAGCTGAAAAGTGAAAACCGGAGTACACCCCCATTCATTCGGCACGTAAGGTAGAGGTTTTGTGTGTTACTACTCCTTTCTTTTCTCTAGCATGCTGTACTAAGAGGGAACCTTTGTCATTTGTAGGAAGAGATTACCAGAGCTCCACAATAGCTTTGTTTGTGTATTGACTTATCTCCCTTTATTTCTTCTTCATTTTCAAATATTTTTTTTTTTTTTAAGGCAAATTAGAATTTGGTCGAAAGAAAGGAAGAAAAAAAGAAAGAAAAGAAGATGTTTAAAATATTACTGTTATTATTTTTGTTTTTCTTGTTAATAATAATAATAATAACAATAATAATAATAATAATGATGATGATAATAATATTATCATTATTGTTTACATTACACAACTTTTAGTAACTTAGATAGTCCTGTAATATGTAATAAAATACCTTGTGATGATGTACTATTGGCTCCATTTCCATTTGTGGTTAAAACCTATCGCAAAACTACATTGTCAGAGTTGGGTTTCCCATATATAGCTACAGTTTACCTTTCGTATAATTGACATGATACTATGGTAATGATGGACCCTATGGTGATCTAAGATTGGTGTCATAGAAGCAAAGGGGTTACAAGACTTGCATTGGAAAAACATTGCCATTGATATATGGCCATATCCAGGGGCATAACTAAAGGCTCAGGGGCCCTGATGCAAAAGGTGAGCCAGGCCCCCCCCCCCTCTATCTGTATCTGTACCCGTACCCATACCTAAACCATGCTGCACAGAGGTGTAACTTGAAGCTTCTGGGCCTCAATGCAAAACCTGTAACAGGGCCCCCAACTATAATGCTTTATTCATAGTACTGGGCTCCCTATATGGAGAAGAGAGGCCTTATGGGCCCCCTAAGGCTCCTGGGCCCGGGTGCAACCGCATCCCCTGCACCCTCTATAATTACGCCTCTGGCCATATCTTATGGATTACTCCTGTGAGAAGTTTGTTTTTTTAAATACATAGCACGAATAGGCTCCCCAAATGAGAATGTAATACTAAAACTCACCATACATAGTGAAATGAAAGAAAAAAGAAACTAAAGCTTTAATCAGGAGCATCTGTTAAATCGCTCACATTAGCGAGCCTATGACAATTAATTTTGACTTCGGTTTTAATTGAAATTGAGATTATGTACGCATTTATCGTTTATTAATAATAATAGGGCAGTGGCTTCATTAATAAGAAGAGGTTGGTTTGATAATTTTCTGACAGAAATTGTAAATCTCCTTCTGCTGGTCGCCAGATAAACACTTTTTGTAATTATGTCATAGTGTTAATTAGTTAGATTAATGGCCCTTAGAATCGTGGCACTTGATAACTAATTCATGATTCTTCTAAGAGCAACTCCTCTCAGTGCAAAACATTGAGAGAAAAATGACTTATAAGATTGTACATATATATATATATATATATATATATATATATATATATATATATATATATATTGACCTGGGATTGAGGTTAAGACACTGGCACCCTCTTTTTGCATCAGTGTTTTGACATACAGTACATGGTATGCTTTCTTCTCTTGAATATATATATATATATATATATATATATATATATATATATATATATATATATATATATATATATACCCAGTTTCCCTGAAAATAAGACATACCCCGAAAATAAGACATATCATGATTTTCCAGAATTTTTGAGGATTCAAAATGATTTTTCAGGCTTTTTGGAGGATGCTTGAAATATAAGCCCTACTCCAAAATTAAGCCCTGCTAACAGTTAAGTAAAAAAGTCAATTTAAATAGTGTCCAGGCAGCTATACATGTAAAAAAGTTAAACCTTTTTGAACAAAAATTAATATAAGACACTGTCTTATTTTCAGGGAAACACGGTATGTATATATATATATATATATATATATATATATGAGATTATACGTTACACATATTGGGTGACATCAAGGGAATGGATATTGAAGGGTGTTGAACCTGTGATCTTGAAGAAAATCATCATATTTTTCGTACACTTAATGTTAGTCTTAGGTTTATACTACATAGTGAAGTCTACCATGAGTTATCTGCTACACAATATCAAAGTTTGGCACAGTTGATATATTGGGGCCTCCTATGGGATCAAGCTCTAACATAATGACGGGTCCCCAATACAACAGGGCCTCATTTGGAGCCAACTTTGTAGCAGAAACTTGCCAATAGGATTTACAAATAACCCACTGTAGTAATTCTTAGCGATGATTCACTGGACTTCTCTTATGTATGTCATTTCCATGTGGTGAGGCCTCCTGTCTGGTGCTTATCAGACATCATCCTGATGCTGAGATTTATCCTTGCTTTTTCTTTCGTTATTCTGTGCTATCAATTTCATGATACATCAGCACATCACATGAGCAGTTAGAGACTGTACCATCTCTGCCTGCCGGAGGACAGTGTAATTATCATTGCCTTGTATATTTACCTAAATAAACTACAGGCCTAAAAGTATATAGTCAGGAGTCTGAACTAGCGTCTCCTCAGCTATAAATGTGTGACGAAAGCCTCTGATCATCATCAGTAACCGTGATAGAAGTTTTTGTGTCCCCTTCTGAAGATCTTGCGCGGTAGGGTCCATCACACAGGAATTATATTGACTGAAAAACTGAATTTCTGAGGAGAACATAAAGCCAAGTAAATCTCAGGTGGTCAAAGTTTTTTCTCTGTGCAAAAAAAAAATCTCTATCAACATTTTTGTCTTTGCATACCACTCACCTTGAAATGTCGAAAAGTTATCAAATGCAGTGTTTCAGTCACTATAAATGTGTGAATAAACGGTTAAAGGAGTTTTCCAGTTGTAAACTATCGATGGTCTATCCTCAGGATAGATCATCAATAGTAGATTAGGGGGTGTCCATCTTCTGGGACCCCCACCAATCAGCTGTTTACTGGGCCAATAAGTTTATGCACTATGCTGATTTCTGCAGGAAGCAGTCAGCTCCGTTTTCACTGTAGTGGCCAAACTTGTAATTGCAGGTCAGGTTTCCATTGAAATAAAAGAAAACTTTCCCTGTAATGCTAAGCCTTGCCACTGCAGAGAGAGTGGAGCTGTCTACTTCCTACATCAATCAGCTCAGTACACAAGCATATCGACCGAAAAAACAGCTGATTGGCAGGTATCTCTAGTGACGGAGCCTTCACCGACCTACTATTGATGACCTATTCTGAAGATAGGCGATCGATAGTTTACAACTCTCTTAAGGTTATATAGTAGCTGTAAGGATCAGATCCAAATGATGTTGTAGTAGTAAAGCACTGCAACCCCTGCATTGATAACAGAATTGTATCACTTACTGATAACACATTATTTTGACCATTTTCACTGTCTTTTTACCATAATTCCTGCAGGTGTTGGGTCTTCTTAATCCGGCTCTTGGTTCATGATTCATGAAAAGACTGACAAACAGTTAAAACAGCAGAGAGAGAGAGAGAGAGAGAGAGAGAGAGAGAGAGAGAGAGAGAGAGAGAGAGAGAGAGAGAGAGAGAGAGAGAGAGAGAGACAACCATGGAAATGGGAATCTGCAGAATAAAGTCTGTGAAAAACTAGATGACATTTCCTATGGATGTTATAACAGTTATCCTTAGACATTGTCAGCAACCCCTGACCCCCAAAGATGGCAGCACTGATATCTGTAGGTTTCCTTTTAGGAGTAAATGCTCCTTAAGCATCAGGTGATGATGAAATAGTAGATATAATTCTTAATACCCAAATCGAACTACACAAGATCCATATGTCAGTAGAGCAGCAACAGTGTCTTCACAGGTGAGGGGGTCATTCGGGCCTCTGCAGATCACCCCGGAGATACAATGGGTGCAGAACCCTGGTTTCATTAATTCTGCACATTAATGAGTTAAGCAGACTGGCCAATCCTAATCTAATCTGTATAGTCCTTTGGAGACTTCAAACACTGAACATATGAATGGAAACCCCAAACTGTCACTCAGGCCAATTCCTGAACTGCTCCGAGAGAGAGGAACACGTTCTAAGCCTCCTAATGAGTTGATTAACACTCACTTAATATATCAGCGGCTGTTGCTTTAAGCAATGTCCGTCATTTGTAGGAATCATCATTACGAAGGTTTATGTTAAAGGATACTAAGCTAAAGGAAGGAAGAACTAGGCAGTATTCAAAAGACCCTGCACTGTGCAATGTGTGACCCCAATGTGAAATAATACCCAGAAGCCACCTAATATCCTACCAGGACATTTCTCAAGGTGCGGATCACTGGGATTGATGCTTCCGGGATCCCTGCTCCCCACCATAATCAGTTGAGGGAGACATATGAGAAAGTGTTGTGAAGTTCCAACAAACATGAAGCATTACATAGGCACGTCATTTGCAGAACAGCTTGTATGATCCCCACTTGGAATTTGTATTAACCCTTTCCAATGCACTGTCTGACCTCTGAAGATATTATGATTTAAGGCTGTACAGCTTTGATGTTGGAAGACATCTGTCAAGGTTCTCTTACTGTTTATTGCCAGCCTCTCTGCTGTCGGAGCCTATCCAACGTATTACCTCATGCAGTACTGGCTCTAGCCAGCAGATAGTGCTGTTGTATAATGGCAGAAAAAGAGTAAGCCCCCTAGGAAAACCAGGATACAAATTGGATTGGAAGGGTTAAAGGGGTTGTCCCGCGCCGAAACGGTTTTTTTTTTTTTCAACCCCCCCCCCCCCCCCCCGTTCGGCGCGAGACAACCCCGATGCAGGGGTTAAAAAAGAACACCGCACAGCGCTTACCTGAATCCCCGCGCTCCGGTGACTTCTTACTTACCTGCTGAAGATGGCCGCCGGGATCTTCTCCCTCGGTGGACCGCAGGGCTTCTGTGCGGTCCATTGCCGATTCCAGCCTCCTGATTGGCTGGAATCAGCACGTGACGGGGCAGAGCTACCAGGAGCTGGTCTCCGGCACGAGCGGCCCTATTGAGAAAACAAGAAGACCGGACTGCGCAAGCGCGTCTAATCCGGCGATTAGACGCTGAAAATTAGACGGCTCCATGGAAACGAGGACGCCAGCAACGGAGCAGGTAAGTGAAAAACTTCTGATAACTTCTGTATGGCTCATAATTAATGCACAATGTACATTACAAAGTGCATTAATATGGCCATACAGACGTGTATAGACCCACTTGCTTTCGCAGGACAACCCCTTTAATGATGTTTTTAAGTACTGAAATCCCCAAATCCGAAGCTCTACTAGACAAGGCACTTAAAAAAACACCATTGGCAAATTTATTTTGGTTGTCGCAAGTCCCAGCTTAAAGTGAATGTCTATCTTTTAACGTCATTTTGATTTTTTAACTCCTTAAGGAGTGTTTCAGTCCCAAAGGACCAGACCCTTTATACTGATTTTACATATGTGGTGGTTTTATGACCCTTTTTTTCTTTCTTCTTGAGTTGCTAAAATTATTTTTTGCTGCGTTTTCTTTTCATGACATATACTGTTGTTTTTTTGATACCTTTTAGCACTGAATGCTTTACATTTTTTTGCTCTATTAGGCCTTAGTCACACGGGCGTTTTTTCCCGCGATTTGCGGATCGCATGACGGATGCGCATCCGCAAATCGCATGACCGGGCCGAAAAATCGCCCGAAAAAAACTGCTCCTAGCCGCGTTTCAATAGAAACAGGCCGGAGCTGTCCAGCGCATTGAATTCAATGGAGCCGGCAATACAGCCGGCTCCATTGAAAGCAATGCGCTGCGGGGCGATCTCACGATGAATTGTCGGGAAGGGCTTAAATATATAAGCCCTTCCCTGCAATTCATCCAGAAATGTGTAAAAATAAAAAAATATATATACTCACCTTGTCCCGGCAGACGGAGTTTAACCGCGGCCGCCGGCAGTTCTCCTGAACTGCTCTCTCTAGTATTCAGCAGCCGGGGATTTAAAATCCCCACCTGCTGAATGAACTGCCTCTGATTGGTCACAGCCTGACCAATCAGAGGCAGCTCTCAGTCACACCCATTCATGAATTCATGAATGGGTGAGTGAGTGCTGCCTCTGATTGGCTCAGCGCTGAGCCAATCAGAGGCAGCACTCACTCACCCATTGATTTCTCTACTATATGTTCTCAATGGGGTCGGTGCTGCTGCCGCCGGCCCCATTGAGCGCATATAGAGAAGAGAACAGGAATCGCAGATCGCAGATAGGTGCGATCTGCGATTTCTGTTCTATAATTTATCGGACGAGCGCATAAAAAGCGCTCATGTGTCCGATACCATTGCAAAGCAATGGTTTTATAAAATCGCCGGACGCATGCGCATGCGCAAATCGCGCGAAAAAACGCCCGTCTGACTAAGCCCTTAGAGGTAATGTGTACAGAAAGGTATTTTTTAATTCATATTTTCTGATTTTTTTTAAATTTGCATATTTACGCTAAAATAAAACAGGAATGGGATGCCCATTTTGTTTCAGATTTTTTGCTATAAAATTTGTATAGTCTCAGATTACAGGGTGGCTGTGGCAATTGTTTAGGTTGGTGTGACGGTGAGTCTATTTTTACATATATTTGTAATTTATTCTGTCATATTTTTACTTATTTTTGGTATATATAAGAAGGTTATTTAAAAAGAATGACCAAATTTGGGATTTTAGCCCTGTGTGGCGCAGAGTGTTAACCCCTTGAGTGGCACGCCCGGAAAAGTTCCGTGACGAGCTCCACTGCTCATAGTGACATAGCCCGGAAGATTTCCGGGCTATGTATCACTATGGGAGCTGCAGAGCACAATGCCACAAGCTGTGACAGTGTGCTCTGCCTGCACAGACCCACAGAGAACAAAGCAAGGGCTTTGAAAAACCAGCAGAAGATATTGCCGACATGTCGGCAATGTCCTGCTTTGTTTACAGGTTGCCATAGAGACCATCGGCTTGTCAGAAGCAAGCCGATGGTCTCTGTGGCAGGGAGAGCTGGTTGTTAGCTGTCAGAGGACAGCTAGGTACTAGCTCTAACAGCAGAGATCAGAGAAAACCTCCGATCTCTGCTGTGTTAACCCTTTACATGCTGCAGTCTATGTGACTGCAGCATGTAAAGGGCTGTCACTGCAGCATGTAAAGGGCTGTCACCATCGGACCCCTGGAATGTGATCAGGGGTCCTGATGGGTCCCCGTGGAAGTCCCCTAAAGGGACAAGAAAAAAAAAAAATTAAAAAAAAAAAAAGTAAAAAAATTATTAAAAAAATTAAAAAAACACTTGTCTCCCTTTACTTTGTAAAAAATCAAAAATACAATCACACATGTGGTATCCGTGTGCGTCGTAATGACCCAGAGAAGAAAGTTAATACATTATTTAACCCCTTAATGACATGGCCCCTTTTTTCTTTTTTCCCCATTTCTTTTTTTCCTCCCCCCTGTTTAAAAAATCACAACTTGTCCCGCAAAAAACAAGCCCTTATATGGCCATGTCAATGGAAAAATGAAAAGGTTATGGCTCTTGAGACGCAACTGCAAAACTAGTTGAAATTCAATGATTAGACCATTTTAAAAAACCTGCCCTGGTGGGCACGACAGGGTGGTAGGAAACCTGCCACTCAAGGGGTTAAAGCAGAAGAAATGTCATTCAATAGCTGAGGGCTGCCTCTGTCTGGTCACAGTTCTCAGCCAATCAGAGGCAGCACTCACTCATCCATTCATAAATTCATGAATGGGTAAATGAGAGCTGCCTCTGATTGGCTGAGGGCTGGGACCAATCAGAGGCAGCCCATTCAGCAGGCGGGGATTTTAAATCCCCATCTGCTGAATACTACAGAAAGCAGTTCAGGAGAAGCACCGGCTGGATGCGGCTGATCTCCAGCAGCTGCAAAAAGGTGGGTATATAATTTTATTTTTTACACCTTTTTAGGATGCTTTTCAGGGAAGGACTTATGTTTGAAGCCCTTCCCTAAAAATTAATACAGCGTTTGCTGGCAGCCCATTGCTTTCAATGGAGCCGGCTGTATTGCCGGCTCCATTGAATTCAATGGGAGAACATCGTTCTCCTCTGCCACAGCTGTCACAGCTGTGGCAGAGGAGAACAATCTTTAGTATATGTTCTCAATGGGGCCGGCGCTGCTGCCGCTGGCCCCATTGAGCACATATACAAGAACAACGATTTGCGCAGAACACAGTTACATGCGTTCTTTGAATCGTTGTGACATATAATTTTCGGTCCATCCGCTTAAAAAATGGACATGTGACCGCTCCCATTGCAAAGCATTGGGTATATATAGGTGCGGGTCGCAAGCGCACCTGCAAATCGGGCTTACAAACGCCCACATGACTGAGCTCTGAAAGCGGTGCAGAATAAGTTGGCGCTATAGAAATAACAAGATTTATTTTATTTAATAACAAACTACAAAAGACAGGTACACAATCCATGCGTTACTGAAAAGAGGAAGGTTCAACGTTTTTTATGACATACCAGTATAATTTTCTGCCACATTATAGCGCATTTTCATGAGACATGCATGGGTGACCAGCGCTTTTCTGTTTGCGCATACAACCAAATTCAACCAATTTTCTGTGCCACTCGTAAATTCGCTTGTGATGCGGTGGCTGTTTTTGGAATTAATGCCAGAATTCACGTTGCACTTGAACAATGGATTCACACTTAGCAAACTCAAGCACACAAAATGATTTCTCCTCTGGTATTGCCATCTTCAGATGAACTATAAACAACAGCATTGCAGCGTGACAGAAAATGGAGCTTACTGGCAAGTCATAAAAACTTTGAACCTTCCTCTTTTCAGTGATGTGCAGATTATATAGCTGTCTTTTGTAGTTTGCTTCTAAATCCCCAAATCTGCACCTGTTTTTTTTTTAATATCTCTGCATATGTCCTCCATGATGTCATATAAGACCTCTGTGGGACATTCACAATGTCCTTTTTTTTCATTTCTCAGTTTCCTACTCTAATTGGGCATCCATAGGAGCCCTAGTTACAGGGGTAAAACATCCCCCTATAGTGACATTAGTCACTGGCAGAGCTGGGCTGGGGTCTCGTAAGATCCAGCAGCTTTGCTACATCGGGGGTCTCTAGTGGTCACATGATCGCCGGGTCCTATAGAGAAGATGGGACTGCCACTTACTCTATTGTCTACTTGACACTTATTAAGCATTACATAGGGTGGAAAAGAGAAGGCAGAAGTGTTTCTCTCTTCTCCTCTGGGTCCTCAGCAGTCTTTGAGAGCTGAACACCTAAAATACTCCTATTAGATTGCAGGAGCCTTAAACCCGAAGCATAAATTTACAATGACGAGGGAATAAAGCCCAGACCCAAGTGCCATATTTTTACAGCACTTGATCCTTAATAGGTTAATCTAGATAGTGTGGCTAGAAATTAGAGTATACTTTTAGCTTCAAAAGACTTTTGATGAGTTGTAGTAGTTTGTCAGAAGTTTTGATTGGCTTTGGTCCAGGTGTTGAGACTTCTGTAAATCAGTGAAATGAAGGGCGTACTGTGTCCCTCTGGTTGTTACAGTTCTGTTCAGCTGTCCTTGGACATGAAAGCCAAGTGGTGTATGGACTGATATTCTTTCTAAGTACCCTAAACCACTAACCATGCTTCTCCAAGGATCAGCCAAGCAGAATCCGAAACAACTTGCGAGCCATAGCACTTCTTCCCATTCATTTCAGTGATTGATGGGATTCTCAGCATCCAGACCTTCATCAATCAAAACTTCTGACATATCAATATGACATGTCGAAGGTTTTCTATAACTGGAGGTATACTTTAACTTTGTACTGATTCATTTTTTCATTTAGTTTTCGTGATACAGAGCTCCAATTCCCCTGCATGGACATAGATTTAAAACATAACATGTTATCACTGAATCAGAGAAATGGAGTTCCCACCAGCACGAGGATGTATTCAAAAATCAATCCGCACAGAAGTATGGACCTAAAATATAATGTTAAATGGTGGACATGGTCTTTACAGTAACCCACTTATTTTGGATTTTACTATTTAACAAACTAGCTTATGTCTGTATAGCTCAAGCTTATGGCTGGATCCATTCTTCCATCCCATCTTCACTTAGGTTCATAGCTATAGGAGGTGCACAGGTAGAAGTTGCCCCTAAACTTTGGTGTCTGAGGAGACTCAGAAGTCACCTGAGAAGACAGCAGTATTATAAAAGGTACATGGTTACTAGGGGCTTGGAAAAGATTATGCATTGAGGTCTAGGGGGCTTCAGATTCGTGGGACTATTAAGTTGAGTTGTGCAGCATTGAACTCAGTTGTGGTCTGCAATCACAGAAAATGGTTGTTACTTACTAAGTGAGGAGTGCATATAGATGCATCCTCTTACCATGCAGGTAGCTGCCTACCAAATGGAGGAGTGAATTACACCTGTGCAGGACACCGATGAGACAGCCACTCGCACTGCCTCTTGATATAGAGGGGGGTGGATGCTTGGCATTTACTCCAACACATAGTGGATACAAAGTGCCAGACCATTCTGATATATGTAGTTCACCATGCAGACCAGCAACCTATTAATGACGCCTTGATAATTCGGCGGGTTGCCCTGCATTTCCATCAGTGAACCACATTGATACTGCCACCCTGGGCTCCCCCTGGAGTCTTAATGCCACACTGCATGTGAATGATAGATAATAAATGCAAGGCATTGGTTGGATTTTGGCCAAGATACATGAGTTGTGGTCTGCGGAGTTATTTAGAACAGAAGTGATGATGATGTAGCTGTGGTGATAATCATACATCCTACTGTGTATATGTGTTCACTTTTGATGATTTAGATCCCAGTTTTGGTTTCCGTATCTTCTATGTGCTCTTCGGTTGCAGACAGCTTCCTTTCTACATTCCATTAACAGGTTGACTACACACTGTGACATTCCTAAGCACTGTCTGCTGATGATGAATTTCCTTACCAAACTATTTGTCAAGACTGATAATATCATGTTGTATTCCCAGTGACAAGTGTAGGTGAATTGAGGCTTTTAGGAAATTCCTTTTCGAGCATGACAATTGAGTTGTACCACTAGGGAGGATGTGTCGTCAGGCTCTTTATTATCTTTTTATTGCATTGATACACAAGGCTTGGATGTTTGATGTAGTCAGTAAAATGGTTTCAATGTGACCATATCCGCAAAACGTAGAAGAAACAGTAATTATACTATGCTCTCTTTTCAGGTTCTCCATATCAGACTGCACATTACTGGCCCTCTTTAGTGAATGCTAGTTATAGACTAATTCTTGCACAATCTTTTCTTCCAAGATAATCAGAATTTATAACCTAACCCTTGGAAACCACCGTTAATTATATGGTTAAAATCAGAGAATATATCTGAGTGTTGTATGGTAAATAATTGTTAGGTCCAACCGGCATGTCATAGGTTGGGTCAAAACTGGACGCGTACATACACATACAAAATAAAAACATGGATAATGCAAATTTAAGAAGGAAACACCAAAAGCGAAAACAAGGAGTCTAGCCATAACTCTACTAATACGAGAAGACCCTACCTATAAGACGAGCAATGGTCCTGATGAGGGTAGCCCCACATCCGGAACCCGGGGTGACCCTGACTTTCCCTAGATGGTGAGGGAATAGTAGCAAAATAAGATGGCACTGTAATATATAGAACCACTAATGCAGGAAATAAGATGTACAAACATCTCAGATAAAGAAGAAGAACAAAAGTAGACTTATCTTTACAGAGATGCAGCTCCAACTCAGGAGCCATCGACAAGACACAACCTCCAAACATAAAGTATAACCAGCACCCTCTGTTTGGAAGAGCTGGTCTAAATCGCCAAACAATACTGACTGACTGGCGGAGCAGCCAACTACCTCAACTAGTCAATTAATTACTTAGCAGCAAAAATTAGTTAACTGCCCACTGACCAGTGCTAATCGAAAGTGAACATGTGCCGACACAGTGCATTACGTTGGCTGAGGACTACACTGCAACACCAACCTGGACCCACGACCGTCCGACAGCCTCACCATGACATTACTGTAGTGTTGAAAGTTTAGGTTATATAACCAATTATCTGACAGATCTCATCAATGTGGCTGATTGGCCTTAAACACTCCCAGAGCCTATGTGCAACTTAAAAAATGTGTATCCAGATATCTGGGCAGGCAGAATATTCGTAAGTCTGAACTAAAAACATCAACCACGATCAGTTTGCACTTTCTCTGCACAAAATTGAAGAAGTTGTCCAGGACTTCTACTACTGATGACTTATTTTCAGGAGAGGTTATCAATAGTTGATCAGTGGGGACTGACACTTGCAATCCCCGTCGATCAGCTGTTCACTGGGCCACCGTTAACATGGAGAGTGTTGGAACCAGATAAAGCTGTTAACTTTGCAGCTGCCTGGGTTGGTACTGCAGGTACAGCTCCTGTTGCATTCGGAACCCAAGCGCCAGACCTCCAACTATTTATGACCTATCGTGAGGATATATAATCGGTAGTAAAAGTCCCAGACAACTCTTTTAACAGAACAAAATTATATCAATTTTGGCCCAAGAGAACATTCCATATTTTGTATTTTCACTGGACAAAACTGCTCATAATATTTTGTTTCAAGAATTGTCCATAAACTTGTCAGAATGAATAAAACCTAGTCTTAAGAAGCCCAAGCCCCAGAGACAGCCTATAAGCAAGAGTTTAAGGGGTACACTTTTTGTCAAAGCTTAATTCCCCCTCAAATTCCCCTTTACCAATCTTACAGAACCCCTGGCTCTGTGCACATTATCAGATGTACTATGCTGCCACTTTTGTTCCTACTTAACTGCATTCTACAAGTTCTTGCTGCTAACTACCAACTGACAGGTTCCTGATGGCACTACTGCACTGTGCCCAACAGACTCTCTGACCGACCATAAGACCCTCTGAGCTCCTCCTATTTATAACCTGGCGCTTCCTAGGGCACAACCCATGTGGTGCAACATTACAACGCCACAGATTCTGCACAGATGACACCTGACCTCGACCAACGTGTGTGCCCACTGCTACACAGTATTATTGCCTTAAAGGCACATTGCACATTAAAGTGACCCTCTGGGCCTGTGGCGAGCATATTTGCACATACGGTCATCTGCAGCCACCCTTGGGGCTTATATGGGCATATTACATGCTGTAGCCCAATTGATTTGCATTTGGGGTTCTCAGACCTGCGTTTTTCACTAACGTATTTACGCTTGTGAAGAAAAATCATCACATCCTATTTTGGTTCATATTATGGACCAAATAGCCCACTGAAGGTATTGTGGAAACATGTAGTGACTACACATGATGCATGCATATTGAGGGCTTAAACAGATGAGCATTAGAGTTGAGCGAACATACTCTGCCGAGTATTAGCGTACCGTGTTCGACCCCGCCCCAGTTTTCGGTTCCTCCCCGCTGTGATGTGCCTGTTTTGGCCCCTCCCCACCGCGACGCAGCGCACGCGTCAATGACAAATTTTTGGGCTGGGGGAGAGATAGAGAAAGAAAGAGAGAGAGAGAGAGGGAGGAAGGGAGAGGGAGAGGGAGAGAGAGAGGGAGAGAGAGAGAGAGAGAGAGAGAGAGAGAGAGAGAGAGAAAAGGTCGGCACCTGGCGTCCCACATACAAAAAATGCTCGAGTCTCCCATTGTAGTCAATTGGGTTCGTTACTCGAGTAGAGCTCTCAAATTTTACGAAAAGCTCGACTCAAATAACGCGGACCCGAGCATTTGGGTGCTCGCTCATCTCTAATGAGCAGATATCACAATATGCTCACTCCTGCGCAATTGTTTGTGCAGTGAACGAATGTATTTTGCACACTGCCTGTGCAAATACTGAGTGTATGTGCACAGGCATCACTCGTTCACACGGGCACAAAAAAAGAAGTGTGAATGAACCTGTTGAAATGAATGGGTTCTATTCTCCGCATTTAGGCCCCCTAGGTCTTAAACACATGAGCGTGTATTTGTCCCGTTATGCGGACGTGATAATCAATGGTTTCATTTTCACCAGCAGGATTCTCACCCGAGAAAAGATAGGACTTGTCTTATTTTGCCCGCACGTATTTAATATTACCAGCGGGAAAGACAGGGAAGGACCTATCTTCTTGCTGTTTTTTTTCCAAACTCCTGCGCTATGGCCCAGAGTTTGAACAGCCCAAGGAGAAAAAAAACCTGTATGCTCATGTGAAGCCAGTCTTAGGGCTTTTTCACACAACTGCATTTGCGCATGTTTTTGCATGTGTAACATATACGGGCGCTAAACACGAAGAATAGAACCCACTGATTTCTCAATAAGCCTCTAGACAGGAATATGACATTCCCGTTCCCCCAACATTGTGCTCTCAGAAGCGTATTTTATTGCAGTCTAGTATAGAGCCAGCACACAGGGGCGTTTCACAGCTCATTGAACCCACCGCCCTGACTACCCTTCAGGCTGATAAACTTCTGTTAATTCAGAAGTTGTCTGTTGGCCTTTTGGTCACACATCGTCACCTTTGCTCATTGATACAAAATTGTTAGTTTGGACAGAAAATTTGTAATAATGACAACATTCTATATATGTAGTATTGGTACAAATGTAGTAATATTAAGGGCAGCTTCCAATCTAACCAGCCATCTGGCTTTTTATCCTCCAGTGCTAGAGTGAAATGCTGGAGGGAAACTGATGCCAGAACTGATCTTAGCATTTTCTGTAGGACAATTGCAGATGTCCGGGGCATCAGTGTTGAGGCCAAATGTCCCCGTGCACCAGATACAAAAATGTTTCATGCAGAGTTTTATATCCAGCTATGGATGCTGAACTGGTCCAAAACGTCTACCGAAATTGCACCAGTTATTTACGTCTCCGACGTGAAACCAACCACTGGCCAGACAATACTAATGAATGCGAACCCAGCCTTAAGCCAGTTTCACACAAACGTTAGCTCAATTGGGTATGCCTTAGCCCAACTTTTGTGCACTATGAGCAATACATTTTTGTGCTCGTATCGGTGTATTTTACTGCACTTTTTCTGCAAGCAGAAATATTAAATACTACTCACAGCAGTTCAGGAGAACTACCGGCCGGCCGCGGCTGAACTCCGGCTGCCGGGACCAGGTGAGTATATATATTTTTTTTGTTTTTACACATTTCTGGATGAATTTCTGGGAAGGGCTTATATTTTTAAGCCCTTCCCGAAAATTCATCGTGCGGATGCCGGCAGCCCATTGCTTTCAATGGAGTCGGCTGTATTGCCGCTCCATTGAATTCAATGGGCAAACATCATTCTTCTCTGCCACAGCTGTGGCAGAGGAGAATGATTTGTCTACTGTATGTCCTCAATGGGGTCGGCTGCTGCCGCCGGCCCCGTTGAGCGCATATAGAGAAGAGAACAGGAATCGCAGATCGCAGATAGGTGCGATCTGCGATTTCTGTTCTATAATTTATCGGACGAGCGCATAAAAAGCGCTCATGTGTCCGATACCATTGCAAAGCAATGGTTTTATAAAATCGCCGGACGCATGCGCATGTGCAAATCGCGCAAAAAAAACGCCCGTGTGACTGAGGCCTAAGGCTAACTACTCGAGCGAGTAGTGCCTTAACCGAGTATCCTCCCGCTCGTCTCTAAAGATTCAGGGGCCGGCGGTGGGCGGGGGAAAGCGGGGAGGAACGGAGGGGAGATCTCTCTCTCCCTCCCGCTCCCCTCTGCTCACCGCTGCAACTCACCTGACACCCGCGCTGGCACCCGAATCTTTACAGACGAGCGGGAGGATACTCGGCTAAGGCACTACTCGCTCGAGTAGTTAGCCTTAGCGAGTATACTCGCTCATCTCTATTTATGACTTTTCTATGCCAGAGTTTTGGCATACAGCTATAAGTAAGTGTCCCTGTTTGTCTAAATTTATACAACCTATTGGATGACTTTGAGTCAAAATTTTGGTGCAATTTCACATTGTCGCATTCAAACCACACCAATTTTCTGAATAATTCCTTCCCCATCAAGCAAGTTACACCCTGTATTTTACTCAAATTAGTAAATCTGACCCATTAACAGTCTGTTGAATATTCAGCTATAAGAAATATCCTACCAAAAGCTAAGGTCCAAAACCAAAGACCTTTCAATGAGCCTGTAGTCATCATGGTTAGCATGGTAGGGTCATTAGTGAAAGTATTTCCTATTACAGATATTACGATTAGCGTTGAGGGAACCAAAATAGCTGAACCCTGTTTCGGGTCGCACTTTGCTAATAGTTCAGTTTGACACAAACCCAAATCTCAGGTGGTTTGTCTTGACCAAATTATTCATCATCCTCTTCCTCTTCCATTCAAACTAATTTTAACCAAACCAAACTTTTGTCCAAATTTGCCAAACCAGTTGTACCAAACTTTTGAAAAGTTTGCTCATCACTAATTATGGCGCCCAACAAAATGTGTATTTCTTTAAACAGATTACTATGTAGATCATGACGCCACTTCACGCAGAAGATGATGGTGTCTTCAGGAAACAGGCTAGAAGGACCACTGAGATGTTTACCAGAAGAGTAATAAGACTTTGCACGATGGACAATCAAGTCTAAAAATGATTCCATTTGGCTTAAAACATGTCTTCTTTCAGTTTGAGACCATGTATATAGGCAGTTAAAATAATTTGTCTTGTGTAGTCTTATTCTTGACAGAATGATACAACTCCACAGCCTCCACAACAGGATGTTTTGAGGTATCGGGTCCTCATTGACATTGTTGTGCATCCTGTCACATACGATATATTAACTTGTTTAGTATGAGGAAGATCTTCTCACGCTGTTCTCAGTAAAAAAAAATATTGCTCATCTCATCCCTCCAAGGGACCACTGACAAATAGCCTCCTGTTGTCTACATCCTCTCTCCTGAGGTTAATGATTAAGGAGTTCAGAAGGTTAATTCTTAGTGATACTGTTGTCTGCAGTCACAGCAGATGTTAGTGTGGTTTTCATGTTCCTATCAAACTCTAATGCCTCATTCTTCACACTATACGACCCTGAGTATTGTTATGTGGTACATTCCACTTTCCCTGGTTTATCTTAACACAGTCATGTAACGCTATCCAATTCTACAGGGAGCACCAATGTAAGATACTACAGGCTGATGTCATGTTTCTCTTAAACATTGTTTCAAAATTTTTAATTCAACTTTGATCTTTCAGATTGCTCAGGTTTCTTAGATCATTAAGAAACTATATTTAAATCTTATTTTTTTACTAAAACAGGTTGATATGTATTCATAGACAGATAAGGTGGAATATGTCATAGCGGTCTATAGTAATGACATGATGTCATAAGGAACAATTAGGCTCAGAGATGCCACCATGAGGATTTTTAAGAACACATTGGATGAAAAAAGTAGGTTTAGGTTAATGAATGTTGAGAAAATATGTCTTGTTGAATCATCAAAAGAAGTATTAATTTATGTTTTTCAGTTATTTATTATACTCAAGTCCAGAAATGTGGAAAAGCTTCACATGTCTATATAAAGGACATTATAAGTGCATGTCCCCAGATGGCAAAGTATTGCAGATGCAGCAATGCCCCGTTCTTGGTAGAAGAAGGAATGCAATATCCAGAGACAGCAGACTAAAAAGAAGTGGACTCACGCCGTGTGACTGCAATGCCCAATGAAAACAAGCTGTCACACCTATGGTCCTGGATAGCCTTGAATTAAGAATCAGGTTCCAGATTGGATATCCTTTCCAGCTGATAGACATCCGCAAAGAGAGGGCGCTCGGTGTACTCCTCAAAGATCCTAAATGGCCTCGGTCATAGTGATAGTACAGAAAAAAGAAAAAATGGATAAATCCAAGAAATCAAAGGTATAGGTGTAATAAAAATAAAACTGGAGTGAATGAGATGATTAAAATCCAAACCTACTCCTTGGGGAGGGGGTAGTGAAACTCGCTTAACCGCTCTACATCCGGATAGCTCATCAGATGTCAATATCCATTCATTCAAAACGGACGCTGTAGACACCAGTCGGGAAGACCCAAATTTGTATCATCAGGCAAGTTCAGAAATAGATGCAACATATTTCAGTGCAAGGCTTGCACCTTCTTTTAGCACCATTCTCTAAGAAGTCTTGAGAAACTTAACAAGTGTGCCTAAGGGTGCATTCACACGAACGTATATCGGCTCGGTTTTCACGCCGAGCCGATATACGTCGTCCTCATCTGCAGGGGGGGGGGGGATGGAAGAGCCAGGAGCAGGAACTGAGCTCCCGCCCCCTCTCTGCCTCCTCTCCGCCCCTCTGCACTATTTGCAATGAGAGGAGGTGGGGCAGGGGCGGGGCTAAGTTCTGAGAATTAGCCCCACCCCTGTCCCCCCTCTCCCCATTGCAAATAGTGCAGAGGGGCGGAGAGGGGGCGGGAGCTCAGTTCCTGCTCCTGGCTCTTCCATCCCCCCCTGCACACGAGGACGAAGTATATCGGCTCAGCGTGAAAACCGAGCCGATATACGTTCGTGTGAATGCACCCTCAGGGAGGGTACTGCTACATTTCTCTGCAAAGGGACTGATTAAAAAAAAAGTGCATATTTTTTTCAAGAGAGGGAGAGGAGTCTCACGGGAACAAAAAATTGAGGGTATTGAAGTCCAACACACCCAATCATTTTTTTCCCATGACATTTAGCCATATATTCGGAAGGTCCTATGCACATTAGATGGTTGGTCAATCTTGCCAAGATTGATAAGTTCAAACCACTTTGATCAAAATATATGCATGGCCAGCTTTCAAGTCCTACGTAATGGAAAATCTCCAATTGTCTTGGTTATCCATGGATACGTATAATAGTACTTAGATTTCTTAATTAGTCTAGATCTATTAATTAGTCTCAGTTAATGCACTTTTTTTATTATTATTGGCCATGTACATGTGTAAATCTTTAAAATCAAAACAGCCTTTTTTTTCATGTTGACTATTGCAGTTCCTTGAACTGTTCCTTATGTCTATGAAGAAGAAGAGAAGAAGAACGCTTTGTGCGTGGCTGTATGGATACCCCCCTCCTCTACAGTTCAGTGCCCCTAGTAATCCCAGCAAAATACAGTTAATTATGTTATGCAGCTGATCCTAATATAATTAGAAGCAATTGTTTTAATATAATTAGCATGAAAACATATGCAATGCGGTCTTTAAACCCAACATATTACGGGATTGATTTTACACTGAATAGAAAGGTCATTTCATGTATAGGATTTTGTGTTAGAGGCTCATTCTAACTGAGCATCCGCATGCTGTTGGCGTCTTTGTGCCTGTTGCTTGGCACAGTATTTCTTCCCAAAGAACAATGAAATTCCACAATGAAAATGTTCAATTAACTGTTAAACACCCTCATCAATTAGAAGATCATTTTCAAATCTGATGGATGAGTTGAAATCATGCAATTCAATGTGGCCAGCGAGCGGAAGATCAGTCTGACTCCCAGAGAGACGGAGAGCAGAAAAATGTTAAAGTAAGCCCACACATTCCTAAGATAACAGAGTTAAAATATATGAATTAGTCCCGGAGTCTAGAGGACATGGAACTTACACAGAACTTAGAAGGTTCTGCAGTCAAAAGCTCACTATTAAATAGCTACAGTACATGTATTTCAGCTCTGTTACCTCAAGTTTTGAGATATCTCTTCATCCACCGTTTCCAAGTTATGCCTATTTCTCTGCCTCCTAAAATAAGAACGGCTACCAATTCCTGTTCTTAAACAATGGTGTATAGTACTGGCTCACAGCCATAAAGGCCCTGTATAATACTCCCTGAGTGTTAAACAAGGCATTTGTGGCTCTTAGACAATGCTATACTCTAGTTTTAGGGGGTTTGGTAAACTTCCAGTTCAGTTCGAACTAATTCAGACCAAACCAAACTTTTTGCAAA
Source organism: Eleutherodactylus coqui (assembly GCF_035609145.1). Classification (NCBI taxonomy): domain Eukaryota; kingdom Metazoa; phylum Chordata; class Amphibia; order Anura; family Eleutherodactylidae; genus Eleutherodactylus; species Eleutherodactylus coqui. The sequence continues at coordinate 126,146,830 of NC_089846.1, forward strand.
AGTTCATTGAACCGTCTGAACCAAAGTTTTCAAAAGTTGACTCATCATTACTAATGGAATATTTCAGTAAAGGTCCAAATTTAATTGATGCAAACTTCCGGTAATAATATTCACATATATTGTCTACTAGAGATGAGCGAGTATACTCGCTAAGGCACATTACTCGAGCGAGTAGTGCCTTAGCCAAGTATCTTCCTGCTCGTCTCTAAAGATTCGGGGGGCCGGCGGGGGGCGGGGAGCGGCGGGGGAGAGCAGGGAGGAACGGAGGGGAGATCTCTTTCTCCCCCCCCGCTATACCCCGCTCCCCACCGCAACTCACCGGTCAACCTGTCACCCACGCCGACCCGCGAATCTTTAGAGACGACCGGGGAGATACTCGGCTAAGGCACTACTCGCTCGAGTAATGTGCCTTAGCGAGTATACTCGCTCATCTCTATTGTCTACCTCTTTATAGATTTCGATTATTGGTGTCCAATACTTTGCTTGTTTTTTCGGTTTTGTGTAGTCCTGGTTTAACATGGGGGACCTTTTGTTTTTCAGTTATTCAAACCATATGTAGTCCTACAGTCCTACTTTGACTTTTCTAAAGAAGCTCCTATGGGCACTTTACTGAATCTGCTTCTATTTCCTTATCAATGTAAGAACAATTTCTCAACCTTTGACTTTATAGACTTTCAGTAGCTTGTGTGGAGTAGAATAGAAGCTGTAGGCACATTGTGTAGGGAAAGCGGCCCACTGGTCATGGCTGTCAGTTCTGCACATGGATGAGTTGGAAAACTGGACTAGAAAGTATAACATTAATTTCTGAACAACAGCAAGATATTTTATTACAGAAGGAATACATTTTTACTACATGGTGCAAGAATGGTAGGGTTGAAAAAAGTGTGTATGAAGTTTAACCCAATATCCTGCAATTATGCTGCAGTCACAGATGTAAATGTTATTTATGTGACCTCTTTTTATCAATCCCATTATGGGTGGATTATACAACGCCTATGGGTGTATGCAGTAAAGGCCCATTTACACTGGACGAATGTTGGCCGAACAATGCCCAACACTCATCCCCGCACATACTCACTCCCATGCTGTTGCACAGGAGCGAGCATCGCTGGCTCTATGACAGAGCGGACAGCATGGAGCCGGGCCGATAGAGGAGATTTCACTCCTTGCTCTCCCCCACCCTTCTCCATCCACTTAACACAGCAGCTGTTCAATACTGGATGGCTGCTGTTTACACTGAACGATCAGCGCTCCGGATTTTAGGGTGGCTTCAGACGAGCATGTTTTTGTGCGTGCATACACGTGCACAAAAACACGTGTCTATTACAAGCAATGCATTCCCTATGGTGTGTTCACATGTCTGTGTTTTACAGGTGCGTGTTTGTAAAGATAGGACATATGTGCACAATAGGGAATGCACGCATTGTCTTCAATGGAGTCGCGGCTGCTGCCGGTGGCTCAATTGAAGAATTGAAGACAATGGTCTGCCGTCATTCCATAATTGTTTTTCAGGAAAGAGCTTTAAATATAAGCCCTTCCCTGAAAAACAACAATTGTAGTGTAAAAAAAAAAAAAAGCTTACCTGTCCACCACTGCCGAGTCCCCTCTAGGATGAAGAACATATCTGTCGCATACGGCAGATGTTTACTTCATCCCAGCGTGGAAAAAGAATTCCCTGCTGCACCTGCCACATCTGTGACAGATGCAGTAAAGGAATTCTTTATCCCTGCGGGGAATAAAGAATTCCCTACCGCTGCTGTCACAGATGACAGTTGCAGTAGCGGATCAAGCTGACGGCACCCAGTAATTGTTTATAAGGGAAACACTTTAAATATAAGCCCTTCCCTGAAAAACAAGAAAAAATGGTGATTAAAAAATAAATAAAAATACTCACCTTTCTTCAGCTGCCGGGGCTCAGCCACATCCAGCTGGCACTTCTCCTGCACTGCTCTGAGGAGTATTCAGCGGGCTGGGATTTAAAACCCCCGCCTGCTGAATGGTCTGCCTCTGATTGGCTGAGCACTGTGACCAATCAGAGGCAGCTCTCAGCTATTGAATGACAGCTGAGAGCTGCCTCTGATTGGTCATAAAATGATGAGCATTCAGTCTAAACACCAGCCATTCAGTACTGATCGGCCGCTGTGTTAAGTGAATGGAGAGGGGCGGGAGAGAGGGAGGAGTGAAATCTCCTCCAGCCAGCCGCCCAGATCCCCTGCTGGCCACTCTGTTAGAGAGCCAGCAATACTCGCTTCTGTGCAGCAGCATGGAAGTGAGTATGTGCAGTGAAAATGGGCCTTTATAAACGTAAGGTCTCCTACATCAATACTCTGCAGAGCCATTTATAGAATTGTGGATCATTATGCATATGTGCATATAAAGGGGTATTCAGAACATCTGGAAACTAAGTCTTTATGGTTATTCTTTACGATTTACTGCTTGATTTAAAATTTTAATAAAATGTTTTCAGCTACATGTTTCAACCGATGAAACTCAGATATATTGTAAAAATATATTTTTGTTTGTTGGGGGGCGCTGTTGTGGTAGGTAGGGCATGAGTAATAAATAGAGATGAGCGAGCATACTCGGTTCGGGTGTTTTTGCACTCGAGCACCGCTTTTTCCGAGTAACTGACTACTCGGACGAAAAGATTTGGGGGGCGGCGTGGTGGAGCGGGGGGTAGCAGTGGGGAACAGGGGGGAGTTCTCTCTCTCTCTCCACCCCCCACTCCCCACTGCTACCCCCCGGTCCACCACGCCACCCCCCGGCGCCCCCTGAATCTTTTCATCCGAGTAGTCAGTTACTCAGAAAAAGTGGTGCTCGAGTGCAAAAACACCCGAACCGAGTACGCTCGCTCATCTCTAGTAATAAACCTACAGTTAGTTGAATGGACTTGCAGTGGACTTGTATAGCAGGTCAAAGCCCAACTGGCAGGCACAATATATAAGACTGTATATAGTTTGGAATATACTAGGAATTAACATTTGTCACATGCTTCTTTTTACAGAAAAGTATATACACAGAGTGGCTGCAGCAGCTGTAAGTGTATATTGGTGTGTCACTGCTATAGTCATGTAAAGAAAGGCCAGCAAGGAGAACAGTGCTGAACCAGTGGTATGCATGGCACCTTTTTTCTTTATTTTAACACTTTCTTTACTTTTACAAATAGCAGAACGCCCCTTTACTTATAGTACAAAAGATGACGTGACTTTGTGCCCACCTGTGCAGCTGCTATAATAATGCATTGCTTTGCATGCCCTAGCATTGAATCACCGCAGAAACACAATTGTGTCATTTGCTGATGATCAGAAAGAATTGCCATGAAAGTGCAAGTCTTGCATCAGTCATAGAACATTCTGTGGACGCTTCAACCATCTGCAAATTCTTTTTCTGGAATCAGCAAGAAGAGTAAACTGTATGACTCAGCAGACGCTTTATGCTTCAGTGTTGTGGGCTTCTGAGTACTTAGGGCGGCTGGCTTGCCCCACCCAGATGAGCAGATATGCTTCCTTACATAAAGTATCTTTCACTAAACTGTAAAGGCATTAAAAGCATGAAATAACACTACAAGTGATAAAGATAAGGCTTAACTATAGAAACATGAATGTAAAGGGGCTGCGGTTTATATTAAATGATTTATGTTCATTGGAACATGTTGGTAACTGTGACTTTAAGAGAGGCGGGTACTAGACTCAGGAAGTGACCCAATCAGGAGGTCATGAGGCACAGTGCCAAATAGCCACATACACCAAGTAACATATCTTTTTTTTTAATTAACCCTCAAGTCCATACCGGAGGCGTAACTTGAAGCTTCCGGGCCCCAATGCAAAATCTGCAACAGGGCCCCCAAATATATTGCTTTATTCATAGTACTGGGCTCCCTTTATAGAGAAGAGAAGCCTTATGGGTCCCCTAAGGTTCCTGGGCCCAGATGCAACCGCATCCCCTGCATCCCCTATAGTTACGCCCCTGGTCCATACATATTGAAACTTGGTTCCTTGCTGGAGATGAGCGAGCGTACTCGGTAAGGACAGATACTCGAGCGAGTATCGTCCTTACCGAGTACCTGCCTGCTCGCCCGCAAAGATTCGGGTGCTGGTGCGGTGTGGGGAGCGGCAGGGGAGAGCGGGGGAGAACGGGAGGGAGATATCTCTCTCTCTCTTCCCCCCGCTCCCTCCTGCTCACTCCCGCAACACTGCGCTCACCCCCACCGGAACCCGAATCTTTGCAGGCGAGCAGGCAGGTACTCGGTAAGGACGATACTCACTCGAGTATCTGTCCTTACCGAGTACGCTCGCTCATCTCTATTCTTTGCCTTTCTACCTTGGCCAAATTAGCAGGACTGCAGGATTTGCTTAACATGACAGCAACTGATATGGCTTATTTGATTTCAGAGTTTGTGGTGGATAGAGTTAAGCCCCATTAACACGCAAAGATGACCGCCCAAAAGATAGCTTGAATGACAGCTTGAGCAATCATTTTGCATAAACTACTAATGGGCACTAATGATTATTAGTAGCTTATTAGCTTCATTTGTATGAAAAATGAAGCTCCCTTCGCTGTATGCAGATAACAGCTAGTGGTCTGTTATTAGCATACAGCTCTATTGTTCTCCCATGAGACAGCAGCTGAAAACAATGTTATCAGTGCTCCCATGGAGAATCACATTGTGCGGTCTCTGCTATCAGCTGGCCGACTGAATGATGGGTTTTATGCTGAACTAAAAATCATCATTCGGCCAAAAAGCTAACGGCTGTAGCATTTACACGCAAGGATTAACGCTTATGAGACATCATTTGAACGAATTTTGAGCAATATTGTGTGTAAATGGGCCTTTAGAAGGCAGGAATTCACTATTCAGTCCAAAGGATGAGAGAGGAGAGGGTAAGTGCATATGCCACATCAAGAGGGAGGGCAGCATTTATTTTAGCTACAGTACCTTCTCTTCTCCATGTGGGCCTTTTTTTCCTCAGATCATTTGGAACACAAACTGTTTTCTCGAAGTACTGAGATCCAATAGCAGTAATAAAACAGGTATATAAATTTTATAACAATTTTTGCACAATAATAGTCATTTTTTGGATCATCTTTCACATACAGTTCTTTTCTTGATTAAACCTGTTAACCACTTGTTAGAACCTAGGACGCTATAGAAGTAAGGCTCAGCGGTCAGAAGGAGACACGCATCAGTCGATTCTAAATAATTCGACCCTGTTCTATTCAAGTGCCCATATATATATATATATATATATATATATATATATATATATATATATATATACATAATACTTCATACTTATATACGTTCCACCATGGATTTCATTACAAGAGTTTCTGCCAAAGTTAAATCAATCAACATTAACCTTCTTAGGGAAAAGAACTTCTGCTTTCACTCTGACTTTCTCCCAATTTAAATTCAGTTGGTGAATAGCCAGTTCTTCTTGGTTCTAAATGTTGATAAAAAAGGGTTTTCTTCATTCCTTCAATTTGATGTGACAGGACCCTGACATGAATAATGGAACTATTCCTTTCACAGGCAAATCAACTCAATTTACCATGCTTTTATTCTTCCGATGGCAGGCCTACAATCCTGTAAATTCCATGGGGTCCATTAAGTGAGAGATATCTTTAGAAATTATAGAAAATGTATAAAGTAAACAGACTATTTTTGGTCAAAATACCTTAATTTAAATAACCGTTTAGCATACTTTTACTTTTTCCTAATCGGATGTTAATTTTCAAGTCATTTACTCAGTGACACTCACTTTACTGTATATGAATTGGCTGCACTGCATTGCCAGAGACTCTGAGAAAAATCATATTTGTAATTGATTCCAATGTTTGTAGATTTTTACACAAGTCATGTTGGACCATAAGAGACCATAATCCAGAACAACCATTCAGAAACATCATATCTGCAACGTGCAAGAATTCAAACATAGGATTACTAATATACAGGGTCTTCATAGTTTATTATTAGGACCATAGATTCTTGAGGAAGTGAAAAATATAAAGTTATTAAAAAAAAGTTTGGATTTTTAAAATATTTTTTATGTAGTTTTTAAAGGGGTTGTCCGAGACTTTTGGGATTTTTTTCTATTGATGACCTATCCTCAGGACAGGTCATCAATAGATGATCAGCGGGGGTCCACTACTCAGGATCCCTATCAATCAGCTGATTCCTGGCACCCCTGTTACTACAGACAGTGCGGGAAGCAGATTGTGCTGTGCTTACAGTACCAAACCGGGCCACTGCACTATGGTCAGTGCAATCTGCTTCCAATCTGGAGGTCATCACTACTGTAAACCCCCTGACCTCTCCATCCAGTGTCTGCGTGCAAGAATGCAGATGCCAGGGGAAGAGGTCTCGGGTCACAGACTGAAAACAGCAGTGGCAACCACCTCCGGAATGGAGCTACAGACCAAATGAGTTATATGACTGTTGGGTTGCTGCCCAGCCAGCTTGTAGATACCATTTAATGATGTCACTGTCATGTGATCAGGGGCAGAGCATGTAGCTCAATTACTCCAGATGATCAGGGGCATAGCAAGAGTGAATGAGTTACATGCTCCACCCCTGGTCACATGATGGGGACATCATCAAAGGTCCTGTAAGCACACGGCTGCTGTCCAGCTAGGTGTTCATTAGCATTCCATAGCAACTGACGCCACGGGGGTTTGTAGAGGATGGAATACTAAAGAACACCTACAGTATCTGTATTCTTACAAGACCTGCCAGGATGTCACTGTCATGTGATCAGTCGCTTGTGTGAAAGCAGTCCAGGATCACATGACCAGAGGGTGATCAGTGTGTGCAGGACTCTGCTGTGCTGCTGTTCATCCCTGTTGTATGAAGAATGTATGTAGCAGAGCTTTATGAGATGTACATGTAGCAGAGCTGTGTGTGTGTGACGTGCATGTAGCAGAGCTGTGTGGGTGTGACTTGCATGTAGCAGAGCTGTGTGGCACATTGTGCCAGCAGAAACACTGGTAGTATATAATTTCCTAATAATTACTAGTCATTATGTATCCTCCAGTAAGACTGTATTTATATAGTGCGTACGTTGTAATAATTATGGCATGATAGGGAATAGAGGCTATAATAATTATACCAGGAACACTGATCATGAGTTATTTTGCATGGGATTTATATGTCTAACCCAGTACGAAAATAGGGGTCCATCTTGCGAATATAGTGGCAGAGACATGCTAGTACTGTCGTCAATGTGACAATAGGGAACAGACTGAACAATGGAGAATAGGTGTACTTTCTATCTGCTGATGTTCAGCCCACAGTAGACTCAGATCCAAATATCTGAAATTGATATCGGTGATCTGGGCTCTGTATATATTTATGGGGTCTGATAACAATATAAGGATTTCATATTAATACATAAGGCGGAATATATTTAGCCACGCTCCATTCTGTGGGCCACACCCATCGGAAGGGAAAACTCCCATTTTTGTTGTGACCCACTGCTCAAGTATTTCTTTTTGAAGGGATTTCCCAGTCTGACATTTCTAAAGTATGTAATACTGAGATTTGAATGTCTAGAGGCCGTTTTCCTCCACAGTTACATCATGAGACGTCTTGACAGGTTTTTTTTACATACCTCAGCAAGAAATACAACTTGGGCAAATATATACAATGGAATGTGAATACAGGGAATGCAATAGCTATTCGGTTCCCACGCCTCGGGGACTCACAGGCTCAGGACAGAACCCTGTTGGTGTAGCTGGCGGACGTGGTGGTGTAATGACATTCTTCACTTACAGTAGGTCACTATTATGTAGGTACGAAAAATAGACATATTTTACTTTGAACTATAAAGCATAAATATAAGAGTATGTGAAGTCATGATGACCCAATAATAAATGTCGCAGGTCTTTAACTCCTTCCCTCCTTACGTCATGGGAGCGGGGTACTTCCTGCAAAATGACGTACCCTTACGTCATAGGGATAGTGCGAGATCATAGCAGATCTCGCGCTATCCCGCAGCGGGAGCCAGCTGTCACTAGTGACAGCCGGCCTTCCGCTGCGACAGCAGGGGTCATCGGAGATGCGCCCACCTGCTGTTAACCCCTTCCCTGCCGCGATCGCAGCAGGAAAGAGTTCACAGAGGGAGCATATAATCGCGAGAGCCCAGCTGGTTACTATGGCAACAGGCTGCCAGATACCGGCGTCCTGTATTGCCATTGCCTAAGGTCGCTATAGTAAGCGATAAGGCATGGCAGGAGAGAAGTCCGGCCATGCCTTATCGTAGCGATCTTCAGTCCTACAGTGTAAGTACCCCAGAGGGACACAGATGGTGCAAAAAGAAGAGAAAAATAAAGTACAAAAAATAAGAATGTTAAAAAAAAGTTTAAAAAAACCTTTTTTTATGCTTTTTCTCATATTAGAATTTTAAAAAATCCCACATATTTGGTATCGACGCGTCCAAAATGACACTTACAATAAATTGAACATGCTTTGTATCCTGCGCGGCAAAAAGCGTTTTTAAAAAACGCTTTAAAACGTTGGCAAAATGCAAATGTTTTGGCGTTTTGCCTCCCAAAAAATGCAATAAAAGTGATAAAAAAATGTATGTACCCTAAAATGGTACCAATAAAAACTACAGCTCGTCTCGCAAAAAATAATTAACGCTTTAAAAAAAAAAAAATCTATGGCAGAATTGATGCGTTTTTTTTCCCTATGATGTTAAAAAAAATTATAAAAGTTTTACAATATAGTCTATGTATGCAAAAATGGTACCAATAAAATCTACAGTTCGCCACACAAAAAACAAGCCCTTATATGGCCGCGTTGATGAAAAAATAAAGAAGTTATGGCTTTTGAAAAATGGTGATGAAAAAATACCAAAAATCGTTTGGTCTTCAACGCCAAAATAGGCCGTGTCATTAAGGGGTTAATATCATGTCAACTCCTAAAACTGAATCTTTCAAAAACGGAACTTCTTATCTTTCCACCATCTACTAGTTTACCAAAGCCTGCTGCTTCCATTACAGTAGTGGCATTGCTGTAAATCCTGGACAGCTAATCTGCTATCTTGGGATAAGATTCGACTGCAATCTGTCCTCTACACCCCATATATTTATTCACTTGCTCATGCCTCTTGTATTGCAAAAACATGTCCAGGACCTAAAGCCCAAACTATGATTGTTGCATTGATACATCCACATCTTCATTATTCTAACTCATTACTGATTATTACTAGAGATGAGCGAGTATACTCGCTAAGGCACATTACTCGAGCGAGTAGTGTCTTAGCCGAGTATCTCCCCGCTCGTCTCTAAAGATTCGGGGCCGGCGCGGGTGACAGGTGAGTTGCGGCGGGGAGCGGGGGGGAGAGAGGGGGAGAGAGATCTCCCCTCCGTTCCTCCCCGCTCTCCCCCGCCGCTCCCCGCCCCCCACCGGCCCCCGAATCTTTAGAGACGAGCGGGGAGATACTCGGCTAAGGCACTACTCGCTCGAGTAATGTGCCTTAGCGAGTATACTCGCTCATCTCTACTTACAAACTTTCCTCTCTCTAGATGCAGAGGAGAAAGAAAACTGCAGGGCAGCTGTGTGGGTAATTGCTTATGAAAACATCAGTATCATCTGTGAAAACATGATCTGTTAAGGCCAGCTGCACGCGACCAGATTTGGATTGCGGAATCCGCGCTCGTCACTCACGCAAAAGATCCGCAGCATTCTGCATCCATTAGCTAGAATAAAACATTTGCATGTCCACTCACATAAGCAGACAGCAATTGCGATTTCCGCTCACAGAAAAAAAATCGCTGCATGTTCTATTTTCGCGCGGATTCAGAGAAGACGGCTTCCATTGAAGTCAATGAATGCTGTCTGACCTGCAGCCCTCCAGCAATTGATATTGCGGAAAGATCGCGGATTCTGCGTCATTGCCTAGCAACGGTGCGGAAAAAGCAGGGATTTGAGAAAAAAAAATCTGTACTGCGCATGTCCGACGGCAAGCCGTCCAGACCATCCGCTTACTGATTAAATACAGGTACAGATGGACGACGGCCAAACACAGGGTCAGATTCCGCTGCGGGCTCCAGCATGCGGAATCAGACCCGTGTGTGTGGGCAGCCTAAGGGTAGAGTTGGATGAACTTTTCAAAAGTTGGTCAAAATTTTGTCAAAAAGTTCAGTTTCGTCTAAATTAGTTCGAACCAAACTGGAAGTTCATTACAACACCTAAAGGTAGTGCTGAACACTGTCTAAGACTCCTGAAGTGGTAGTGGTGGCAGCAGTGGCGGCTGTTCAAGGGATCTGGCTCAACGGTTAGCAACAATGGGGTCCCAGTGCAAATCAAAGACAACATCTGCATGGAGCTTGTATGTTCTCCACATGTTTGGATGGGTTTCCTCCCACACTCCAAAAACATACTGATAGGCGAATATAAACTGTGAGCCCTACTGGGGAATGAAAGGGATAATAAGTTGTGTAGAGCGCCGCACAATGTAAAATAAATTGGTTTTAACTTTGAAAAGATGAAAAAACTAAAGTTTTAGTAAGTTGTTCGAATGTAAGAATGGCAAATGAGTTTCTAGTAGATTCGATTTTATACCTCACCGTTGGCACATTTATTATAATTTAACCATTTTTCTCTCCCTTACGGCAACTGAGGCTCGCTTACTATACAACATGATCTTTTGCCAATGAACTGGCGCACGACATTGGTAAATCATACACCTTTCACGAATTTAACTAGCAACGAACCTTTCTCTATACACTTTACAAAGAAGAGTCCGGGGAGGTTCAAAAAGAGTCTAAACCCCGTAACAAATGCGGTGCATGGCACGCACACAAGAATTCTGGCTCAATTCGATTAGTAGATCCACTCCATTGCTCATTTGCATGAAGGTTGCAATACAAGCTTACATTTTTCAGTTTAGTTGCTTCTAAATCTAAGCCTGTCAACATATGTTAACATATCCCTGTAATTAAATATGAAATGCACATAAAAGACATATAAATAGAGATGAGCGAACGTACTCGTTTAGGGCGATTTCGCAATCGAGCTTTTTTCGAGTAACTGACTACTCGGGCGAAAAGATTCGGGGGGCGCCGGGGGTGAGCCGGTGGTTGCAGAGGGGAGTGGGGGGGAGAGAGAGAGCTCCCCCCTGTTCCCCACTGCTACTCCCGCTCCACCACGCCGCCCCCCGCCCCCCCCCCCCGAATCTTTTCGCCCGAGTAGTCAGTTACTCAAAAAAAGCGGTGCTCGATTGTGAAATCGCCCTAAACGAGTACGTTCGCTCATCTCTACATATAAAGTAATATTTATTTGTAATCCCCGCCATTCTGATTTTTCGTCAGTGAATTCTAATTCTAGAATCCCTGCTGAGGAAAAGCAGTGGCATATTTTTATCATCAAGTTTTTTATTGGATTTTTTAGCATAAAATAAGAGAACATGGAAATTCCATATTGCAAAATGTACCCAGTGCATAGGGTACAGAATACACAATTTATAGCCCACTACCTTAGTAAAGACAACCAAGTAAGTCAACATGTGGTTCGCATTCCAACATATAATAGGACCATGGTATTGTGTTGACTGGCTAATTTGTTTAAATCGGAACCTGCACATGTCCAAGTAGGTGGGAGCACATGTTACATTTTTACATATCCAGTTGGCACCCTTTAACCCTTTCCAATCCACTGTCTGACCTCTGAAGAAATTATGATTTAAGGCTGTATAGCTCCGATGTTGGAAGACGTCCGTCGGGGTTCTCTTACTGTATATTGCCAGCCTCTCTGCTGTCGGAGCCTATCCAACGTGTCACCTCATGCAGTACTGGCTTTAGCCAGCATACAGCGCCATTGTATAACGGCAGAAAAAGAGTAAGCCCCCTAGGAAAACCAGGATACAAATTGGATTGGAAAGGGTTAATAATATAATAGATTAATTGATTCATGTATGTATTGTGCCATATAGTCAGCTATGAGGATGTGTGTAAGGAAACAAACCATGCGCTCTCCACAACTCCAACAACCATAATCCTCAATATCAGCACTGGCTGACTGAGTTTCGATGAAATGGGTTGTACATCTTTTTGGTGGAGCAGGTTCCCTGGTGACTAGCTGATCACAGGGAGATCTCATTACTGGGATTCACCATGGTATGATCCACCGGTGAACTATCCAATGAAAGATTATTTTCCCGAGCACATTGAGGCACCCTTTAAAATCAATAGGCACTCATGTAAAACATTTCTTCTAGTGGTCCTCCAGACTGAGTTCTGGCTCGCCTAATAGGGAGCCCGCTCATTAGCAATCCCCGCTTAAAGCCTCTAACAGGGCACATGGACATTATATATGAGCCTAATTAGAGAAAATGTTTGAGAAAGTATGCAGATCAAGTTGTTCCTGTCAGTATGCATTAAGGAGGGGTCCCTAAACACGTCCAAAATATTATCCCACCCTATCGGCGAATCCACAGGTCTTATGCACCATAGAACGACCTTCTGTTGATACATTAAGTTTCCTTTAATGACATTCTTCCCTCTAATTTGCTTTGATGTTCCTCCTCCATCCTCATTGATGCATCTCAATATTTAATGTCTCTATCAACGATTATACAAATTTCAAGAAGACAAGGAAGTATTATAATATTGTCGAGGCCCCGCTAGTTTTCCGGTTCAAATCCTAGTTCATGCTGTTTGTTAAGTACTTGTTCACAGTGACAGCTTTCACCAAAACAGAATGTCCTGAATACTTCTCTCCAAACTGCTCTGTCCTGCTGAGCCTCAAGTGAAACAAACTCTTCAAACTCCATCATGTGAACTTTTTATGCTGAACAATCTCTTTCAAACCATTTCATTCAGAGATACTACCCGTGAAACTGGAATTCAGGGGGATGATGTGACATCACAGTGTCCTATCCCTAGGATGGGTCATGGCCACCAAAGTTGTACCACATGATTTCCCTTAATTGCGTTCTGTTAATTGTATTGCTCCTATTCAACAACAAAAATACATAAGTACTTTAGACCTGAGGCGGACCCCACATTGAACGGGCAATTGAAGTCTTAAATAGACAGTTTAAGTTAAAAATGTTTGAACTGTCACATTGATTTCACAAGGGAAATTCTGTGCCCATAGTGAAATAAAGAGCCGGCGTCACTTGTGTTTGTTTGCACATACTTCACGGTAAACAGCAAATAGCCAGCGCTCGGTAAATACTTGTGTTCGGAAATGTATCACAGTGAGCGAGTCTATGGAATGGAAGAGAAAATGACATGTGCCAACCGAACCCGGATTTAACCCAACTGCAGAGTCGAAGGACCCGTGGAGACTTTGCATCTGAATCCGTGAAATAAAATTAAAAATGCTGTTCACATTATTTTTCCGAAGACCTTTTTTTTATTTTTCTGTAGCCTTTTTTTTTTTTTTTTTAATAAAGATGCCATCAATTTCAGGTGTTTTTGCAATCTTTTTGGTGATTTTTTTAATTTTACATTTTTACGCGTGCTTTTTTCTCATAGAGAAGTTTATGCTTGAAAAAAGTCATGGACACAAAAAAAAAAAAATCATAAAAAAAAGTAGTAAAAGCTAGAAAAAAAATTCCACAAAAAGGCAATTTTTCTAGTGCATTTCACAACTCCCTATTGACCTACATCTAACATGTGGCTGCATCAGACAAATGTGTCAAGAAACGCAAGGAAATGCGCCGTAACAAAAGCAGCGGTTTTCCAAAAACTGCTACAGTGTATCCCCGAAAATAAGACAGTGTCTTATATTAATTTTTGTTCAAAAAAGTTTAACTTTTTTACATGTATAGCTGCCTTTTGACTTTTTTAATTAACTGTTAGCAGGGCTTAATTTTGGAGTAGGGCTTATATTTCAAGCATCCTCAAAAAGCCTGAAAAATCATTTTGCATCCTCAAAAATTCTGGAAAATCATGCTATGTCTTATTTTCAGGGAAACGGGGTATGTGTGAAACCATATTGAAGCAACCAAGAAGAACTGTAAATATGTACAATAGACTGGCTGCATGGATTTTTTTTTCCAAATGCTCATATTATGCTACTGAGAGGTTTCCCAACACCTATTCTATCTGTTCGGTGAGCTACTCTACGTGTTTTTTTTTTTCCTGTTCAAACTTTCTTCATACATAATTCTTTAGGACATTTTTTTAACTTGCAAAAATGCCACAAATCTCATGTATTTTTTTCAAGCTTTTTTTCTTGGCTGTTTTTGCATTTTTAGGGATGTTTTTCTTTATAGAGAAGTCTATGCCTAAAAAAAGACAGTTTTTGTTTTAGACCGTTTTGATAAAAGAGACCCTGTGTGTTCAGTAAATTACTGGGGACCTCGCTAGCAAGAAAAAAAAAAATATGCAAATTATTTGAAGAAGCAGAACTGCAATTTTTAAGAGGCCGTTTTCTCAGTTGCTTTGTTGTTAGGGCAGTTTCCCACATCACAATTTTTTGGAGAAACGCTGCTTTTTCTGGTGCTTTTCCTTGTGCTTCTTGTCACTTTTTTCTGATGCAGCCAAATGTTTGCTGTAGGTTGATAGGGAGTTATGAATTGTACTACTAACGGTGACTTTTGGGGGCATTTTTCTTACCTTTCAATTCTTCTTTTCAATCCACAATGTTTTTTTGAGAAATGGCTTATGGCACATAGCAACCAATCACAGCGCAGCTTTCGTTCTGAAACTGATCTGGTAAAATAGAAGTTGTGTTGTGTTGGTTTCTATGGGCAACAAAGGGATTTTTACTATTAGACAGTTTTGATAAATATGCCCCTGTGTTGTGTGTCCTGCTGCTAGCCAACTTTCCCCATGATCAACAGTGGAGGGAGTGTTCATTACTCCAACAGCGCCACCACAGGAGAAATGAAGCATTGCTGGATGCCATTGAAATCAAGCTAGTGAAGTGCAATGTGAGAGATCCTTTAGAACAACGAAGAGTCTTTGTAGCCCCTTTCAGTTGAGGCTAATAGATGAGGTTCCTAAATGGGGGTTGATCCTCCATTAACTCAGAAGTAGACAATCACTTGCAGGAAACTATCATGGCAAAATCATGTATGCATCAACCTTTTGGACTTAAGTTTATGAGATTCCGACATAGATGTGCTATGCAGTACATCCTTGTGATCAGACGGGCACAGCCTAACAATCCGGACTCCACACTGATGGTTGACCCCAGTTGTTTAGAACATTCAGCACTATAATTAATGCTAATGATAATTATCAGTACTATGTTCTAACAGTGCCTATTAGGGAATGCTTTAGGTATGTCCTAATAAATGCTCATGTGTATTATTATACTTACCAGTGGACTGACATATAGAAATGATACAGTTGAAGCAGGGGCGTAACTATAGAGGGCGCAGGGGATGCGGTTGCACCCTGGCCCAGGAGCCTTAGGGGGCCCATAAGGCCTCTCTTCTCCATATAGGGAGCCCAGTACTATGAATAAAGCATTATAGTTGGGGGCCCTGTTACAGGTTTTGCATTGGGGCCCAGAAGCTTCAAGTTATGTCTCTCTGCAGCATGGTTTAGGTATGGGTACGGGTACAGATACAGATAGAGGGGGGCCCCAGCTTACATTTTGCATCAGGGCCCCTGAGCCTTTAGTTACGCCCCTGAATTGAAGAATAAATGTTAAAATGCCCTGATGAAACCACTAATAAAAGTAAAAGAACAAGAATAAAAACTACATTAGCAAAAATTAAATAACCTAGATTAAAACATATTATGTGCACTCTTTGTAAAAAAAAAATAACAAGCCCCTAGAAGAAGTTGTTGTTTTGCTGCGAAACTCGGCATGCAGTTACATCTCAGGCAGATATAGAGTTGTGGGGTGGGTAGATGAACAGTCTTGCCACCCGAGGCCTAAAAGTGGACTATAAAAAAGCTCTGAGAGGCTGCATGTGTGTAGTGGACCTCCCTGTGTAGAGCTTGTTGACCACTAGACGCCTTTACGATGCATTCAAAGAGATTTCACCCAGTTAACAGTGCTTGAGTAGGGGGGTGTATTATTGGAATGTGAGAAGCTGGGTGGTTGTATCAATGAATTGCCCACCACCTAGGCCGTTCTGACCACACTGTTAGGGGGGGGTTGAGACTAGTGGGTGCATGAGGGCATGCACACGAGGCAACTGGGCTCAGGACGCCCTCAACAGGCCACCAGTAAAGAGGCCACCAGTGGAGCTGAATGAGCAGCTCCAACTGTTTCGTTGTACGCCATCAAGAGACTGGTAGCACCATTGTTGCAGACGCCTGTCAGAACTCATTTCAGGTGCTTGCATGAAAGACATTTGATCTCATCTATTATTTGTACTGCAAATCGGTGAAATCGGGTTTTCTTTAGCAACAAATCCAGGTTTAGTTCAGGCAATGATGATGGCCATGTTTGTGTCTGGAGACCTAGGGGTGAGCGCATCAATCCTGCCTTTGCTGTGGGGTGGTGCACTGCCCCCACTGCTGGTGTGATGGTCTGGGGTAGGGGGAGCATTGCATATGATAGTCAGTCACCCCTAGTAGTGATACAAGGGACAATGACAGCTCAGCAACATGTGTCAGGGCATCCTGAAGCCACATGTGTTCCTCTCATGGCAGGACGTCCAAGAGACATTTACAAGTAGGGTGTCCCAGGAATGCCTCCAAAACATTGCCACACTTCCCTGTCCTGCCCGGGTGTCAGATTTATCACCAAACTATTGGCTCTCCTTTGAGCAGAAAGGACAGGTGTTGGCTTAGCACTGCCGCCTTGAAGTGCTTCAATTCTAGGCTTGAATCTGATCTTAATGGGGATTTAAACTTGAATTCCTACCACTGCAAGGCAGCAGTGCTGACCACTGACCAGCCGCCACCACCATCTCCACTGTTGTTCAAGGAGACCAAATTAGGAAAATCCAATTTTTACTCCTATTGATTTTAATAGAAGTCGGAATCCAGAGTCCCAATTCACAGTTATTCTTTAAAATTGGGTCAGTCACTCCAGACCTGATTCATTCACTAATCACTCAACACTACTGCCAATCAGTCATTTGCTAGGCCAGTGCACTTGTGCATGGAGCTGATTACTGCAGGAAGCAGAAAGCTCCATTCTCTCTGCAGCAGTGAGGCTTGGTATTACGAGAAAAGCACCCACTAAAGTGAATGGAAACTTTGCATGTAATACCAAACCTGCCCATTGCTTTGGGAATGGAGCTATCTGCTTCCTGCAGAAATCAGCTCAGAGCATGAGCACACTGGGCCAGCAAACAGCTAGTGGATTGGAGGTTTGTGGCAGTGGATCTCCACCAAGTTTACTATTGATAGCCTATCCTAAGAATGGGCACTCAATAGTTTACAGCTGGACAACCCCTTTAAGTACTGATGCCTACACCTTGATAACCAGCATATTTCAGATAGCCATGTTACACAGAATTCTCAATAGGATGGTTTAAAATAAATACAAAAAAAAGTATGTTTCCATAACAGCAGATTATATGCTTGTACATTACACTGTGCAACCAATTTTTTTAAAAAATGTCATAACTGAAAGTAATTGATATGTTTCTGTAAAATTAAAATATGCTGATTCCACTGGTAAAACGGAATAATAGCAGCATGTCTCATTCTCAAGTTATTTAACCCCTTAGTAACCAAGCTTTTTTTTTTTCGTTTTAAAAAATCATAACTCCTTTATTTATATGAGGGCTTGTTGTTTTTTGCGGGATGAGGCTGGATTCACACGAACGTATATCGGCTCGGTTTTCACGCTCAGCCGTTATACGTCATCTCTCTCTGCAGGGGGGGAGCCTGGAAGAGCCAGGAGCAGTGCTCTGAGCTTCCGCCCCCTCTCTGCCTCCTCTCCGCCCCTCTGCACTATTTGCAATGGGGAGAAGCGGGACGGGGCGGGGCTAATTATCGGAACTTACCCCCCCGTCCCGCCTCCCTTCATTGCAAGTAGTGCAAAGGGGCGGAAAGGGGGTGGAGAGGAGACAGAGAGGGGGCGGGAGCTCAGTTCCTGCTCCTGGCTCTTCCATCCTCCCCCCCTGCAGATGAGGTCACTGTATATCGGCTTGGCGTGAAAACCGAGCCGATATACGTAAATGTGAATCCAGCCTGAGATGTATTTTTCAATGGTGCTATTTAATATACCATATAAAGTACTGAAAAATAACAAAATTCCGTCATCTTTCGGTGCGTGTTGTTTCTATGGCCCACAAACTGATGTGATAACTTATTCTATGGGTCAGTATGATTACTACGATACCGAACCTTTTTTTTTTTTTTTTGCTGCACTACTTTTTTTTTTTTTCAAAGACATTTAGCTTTTTTTTTTTTACTATTTTCCGCCGCCATCTTCTGACCGCAATAACTTTTTTCTTTTTCCGTCCACATAGTTGTGCAAGGGCTCATTTCTTGTGGGGCGTCCTGTAGTTTGCGTTAGTACCATTTTGGAATACATACAACTTTTTGATCACTTTTTATTGCACTTTTTCTTGGAGACAGACGACGTTCATCGTGCGGGGAAAATAATGCATTACTTTGATAGACTGGATTTTTACGGATGCAGCGATACCAAATATGTAATTTTGTTTTATGATTTTGATTCTTTTGTTTAGTCTAATCAGTGACCTGTAAAAACACACTTCATTAGTTACAACTTAAGGCCCATTTAGACACGATTATCGCTCAAAATTAACTCAAAAGCCGTCTTTTGAGCAATAATCGTTGTGTGTAACTGCACTGACATTGTGCAGTTTTCGTTTAGCAGTCGCTGATTGCTCTCTTTCAGCGTGCTTACAGCGGGATACAGCTGATACTATTGTTTCAGCTGTATCCCGCTCCCTCAACACAGGCTGGGTATGAAGAGCTGTCCAGCTGTGTTCTTCATACTCCGCTTGGAGCGCTCGGCTGTATAACAGCTGGGTGCTCCGAACAGAAAACAGCTGAATGCAGAAGACAAGTGGCCCAGCTTGTCTTCTGCATCCCCCGCTGGGAGCGCTTGGCTTCCTCCCCTGTTCAGAGCGCTCAGCTGAATAACAGCTGGGTGCTCCGAGCAGAGAACAGCTGGATGCAGAAGACAAGCGGCCCCTTTTGTCTTCTGCTTCCCCCGCTCTAGGTGCAAGCTGATCACTCAAAAGGCATCTTTTGAGCCATAATCGTTGTGTCTAAATGGGACTTTACTGGTGGATGATCCGCAGTGTTTCTGCCACATGGAAACACACCTTATATGTTACATAAACCTACCCTTATAGTGTTCAGTCAGCGCGCAGCGTGTAACAGCGATTGTGAAATAGTTGCGCAATCACTTTTGTTATTCTTTTTATTAAGCAAGGTTAATGGTGAGCCGACTGGATTATTTGTAGAGGCATATTTCCAAAAAATACAATACAAGGGAAATTGGATTAGATTATTCCCCATAATTGGAAAACCTTACATGGCAGAAGTTACTATAAGCCGCCTATCTGCTATATTACAAGACGCTTCAAAAAAATGTTCAAAATGTAGACATATATGCTGTCATATAAATTCTAATATTAACAAATATTATTGATCATATTGCTCTTATTCCTTATACTAGTATTTCTAAATGAGTTTCCTCATCATGCCGACTTCTTGTTATATAGAAGCTGGCTTGGTGATCAGCTTGTCACCATGGGTCTAGTTTCAGAAAACTCAAGGAATTAACTGCTGGTAGAGACTGTGATCAGACATGTTTCTCCGAACCCTGGTTAGAACTTGAGCTCTATTGGAACTTGTAACAACGTTAAAAAAAGGCTCAACCTCAGGCAGGATGCGAAATGTACATATTATGCATCTTATAGATGTTCTTAATTAAAAATGTCTGTAAGAGCAGCAGCTTCCATTTTTTTTAGGATGTTTTTTTCATTTGTTCATTATTGGTAAAGCCCAAATTGTCAAGGGAACAATTCCAGTGATAAACACAAACCGAAGACTTGTTATTTATG
This sequence comes from Eleutherodactylus coqui, assembly GCF_035609145.1. Lineage (NCBI taxonomy): Eukaryota > Metazoa > Chordata > Amphibia > Anura > Eleutherodactylidae > Eleutherodactylus > Eleutherodactylus coqui. The sequence goes on from NC_089846.1 coordinate 126,166,746, forward strand.
ATGACGTGAATGAAACATCCAATAAGCGGGAAGTTCTGATACTCTAGTATAATACATACGCCAATTGGAAGTGCATAATAATGTAGAATTGTCAACTTCCGAATCAGGCCGACCGAACCGTGATCTGATCAGGAGACTCCTACCCTGTTTCCCTGAAAATAAGACATACCCTGAAAATAAGACACAGCATGATTTTCCAGAATTTTTGAGGATGCAAAATGACTTTTTAGGCTTTTTGAGGATGCTTAAAGGGGTTGTCCCGCGCCGAACGGGGGGGCTATTGAAAAAAAAAAAAAACGTTTCGGCGCGGGACAACCCCTTTAAGCATCCCGATGCATGTGTTGAAAAAAAAAAACGGATAGTACTTACCCGAATCCCCGCGCTCCGGTGACTTCTTACTTACCTTGCGAAGATGGCCGCCGGGATCTTCACCCTCGGTGGACTGCAGGTCTTCTGTGCGGTCCATTGCCGATTCCAGCCTTCTGATTGGCTGGAATCGGCACACGTGACGGGGCGGAGCTACGAGTAGCAGCTCTCCAGCACGAGCAGCCCCATTCAGAAGGGAGAAGACCGGACTGCGCAAGCGCGTCTAATCGGGCGATTAGACGCTGAAATTAGACGGCACCATGGAGACGAGGACGCCAGCAACGGAACAGGTAACTGAATAACTTCTGTATGGCTCATAATTAATGCACAATGTACATTACAAAGTGCATTAATATGGCCATACAGAAGTGTATACCCCAACTTTGTTTCGCGGGACAACCCCTTTAAATTATAAGCCCTACTCCAAAATTAAGCCTTGCTAACAGTTAATTAAAAAAATGAATTTAAATAGTGTCTAGACAGCTATACATGTAAAAAAGTTAAACCTTTTTGAACAAAAATTAATATAAGACACTGTCTTATTTTCGGGGAAACACGGTATGATTAAAAATACAGATTAATACTGGCCTACTGCTAATTTCTGTCCCATTTTCTTTGACTGTCTATTAATCCATCACATTTTATAATACAGATCGATCAGATCCCATTACAGGAATTTTATTGCACAGTATATACGAGTGGAGAACTTTATACAGCGAGTAAAATATAGAATTCATGATGTACTTATTTTGTATATTTTGCTTTATTAAATGCTGCATTCATTTTGCTGGGAAGTTCTTATATTAATATATTAGTAAATAAGTGTCCCAAACTGAAGAATCAATGCTACCATATAACGGGTTATAGCTGTGGACTGGCTATTGATCAATTAAACACATAAACGTTTAGGGACCTTTCACACAGGACAGAATTGTCCTCAGGACGCCGCGCCGTCGAGGGTTTTGTCCATTACTGCGGATTTTGTGGAACTTTTAACTGTGTTCTGTGAACAGTTTGCAGAATTTTTGTGGCTTCCCACAGACCTTAATTGTGGAATTACATCTCATGTCTGTTAGAAATCCACAATAACGTCTTTCCCGCTGCGGAATCTAATTGTACAGTTTTGAAGTTAAGTTGAGCGGATTTCAACAAGTGCAGAATTCAAGCCCCATAGGTATAACATTGTGACGCAGAAATGTCCACACGGACTGATTCCGTCCCGTGTGAAGGGTCCCTTTAAAGGTCTCAGAGCATCAACAATAGACTTCACTAGAAAAAGGACAAGTGAGATTGTGCCGTTCTGATGTAAACTTCTCAGTTTCATGATATATTAAACCTATTTTACCTCTGTGCCGTTGCACCCAACTCACATGCGGGATGAAGGAACGAAACTGCCAGTAGCTGAAGAAACATCATAAAACCGGGCGTTTACAGTTTATTACATATAGTAAAAATATCACATATAGTAAAAATATCCCATATAGTAAAAATATCCCATATAGTAAAAATATCACATATAGTAAAAATTTGAGAAAATATTATTACATTATCTGAGAGCGTTCTGATTGGCTGTTATATTACCCTATCTGCTTATTTGATTCTTTTATTCCTTTTTTAAAACTATATTAATGAGTACCTAAAACCATCAAGGGTTAATCACATCCTTATTACTACTATTCCATTGTTATGCGTCATTTTTTATTTATTTTTTTATTGCATTAGATATTAAAAAACTAAAGTTAAAAAAAAAGAGCTAAAAATGTGTGTTTATTACTCTTTTTTTAACTTCGCTATTTGTATTTGTTTTTGTTTTTGGGGGGGAGGAGGGTTACAAAAGGTGCGATTTAATTCTTTTATCGGCCGCCTATATAGAAATGTATTCAATGTTATTTCAGTAAAGACGGCCTAAGTAAATGTAAGAAGGGAAGTTACAAAAAATAAATGCTGGGGTTCGTATTCTTTTTTTTTTCATCATAAAACAAGATTTAGTAGTTTTCCACTTAATCTTGGTGAAAAGAACCCACTACCTTACATATTGCACAGATAATGTAATGGCTAGCAGGAAACAAAAAGCCTTTGTAATATGGCCACCTCCTAAAGTTGTTGCAAAGAAACTTTTCCCCTTCGTATCTCCTAACAAATTCTAATTAATGCCAAGCATTCCTCCACTAAAATCATTTAAGGCGTAACAAGCAGTGGGGGAAAAAGACATTTTGAATGCTGGTGATTGCCCTGTTAGAATTATACGACTGAATGCCAGAGCCTCCTAACTTACTGTCTATTAAACCCAAGCTTTCAAAGAGAAATGCATCTACAAAAGCTGTCAATCTTCCTTGCCCCTAAAGCCTGGGTTCACATGGATTCAAGTGACAGGCCCCCCTCCCCCTGTGCACAATACATCAATCTGTCTCTCCCACAAGCACCCACAGTCCATTGTGCAGGCCGCAGGTGCCTATTATGGCACCCATGACTGACTCCCTCAGCTCCTCCCCTGAGAAACAGGAACTTCAGACAATAGAACACTGTGGGAAGATGATGATGGGTGTTTTAGGGCATAGACAGATGGTGAAGGGTACATGGGTGGTATACCAAGGTGTCTGAAAGCTAGCCACAACATCTACAACTTTTATTAATTTGTGTAACATTATCTATCTATTTATATAACTGTATCTATCTATATATCTCATATCTATCTATCTATCTCATATCTATCTATCTTCTATCTATCTATCTCATACTATCTATCTCATATCTATCTATATCCATCTATCTATCTCACATCTATCTATTTATATCTATCTATCTATCTATCTCATATCTATCTATCTACCTATCTATATCTATATCTATCTATCTATCTATCTATCTATCTCCTATCTATCTATCTATCTATCTATCTATCTATCTATCTATCTATCTATCTATCTATTTATCTCCTCTCTATCTATCTATCTCATATCTATCTATCTATCTATCTATCTCATATCTATCTATCTATCTATCTCATATCTATCTATCTCATATCTATCTATCTATCTATCTATCTATCTATCTATCTATCTATCTATCTATCTATCTATCTCATATCTATCTATCTATCTATCTCATATCTATCTATCTCATATCTATCTATCTATCTATCTATCTCATATCTATCTATTTATCTATCAATCTATCTATCTCATATCTATCTATCTCATATCTATCTATCTATCTATCTATCTATCTATCTATCTATCTATCTATCTATCTCATATCTATCTATTTATCTATCAATCTATCTATCTCATATCTATCTATCTCATATCTATCTATCTATCTATCTATCTCATATCTATCTATTTATCTATCTATCTATCCCATATCTATCTATCTATCTATCTATCTATCTATCTATCTATCTATCTACGTTTACCTGCAATCCCGTGTAACACATTTTTTCCTCTCAGTGAATCAAGCAAGTGCCCTGTGCTACATTTCTGTGCACACTTTTTACATTTTTGTTAGCTTTTTATGAACCCACTTGTAAACTAAACTAAGGTATATTTGAAGTTTTCCCTATGTGAACTCTTCGAATTGATAGAGCCCATGTAGCCACTAAGGGCTCCACAAGTAGGCTTCTAGTTATTATGCAGCCAAGATTCTCTTTACTGCATATAAGTATATCCGAAAAGTTACCGTATGTGAAAATGAACAATATAAATTAGATGTTTTCATGCCTGTCACATGCATTTATAACAATCCAAGCCTCTTAGCTACAAATAGCCACTTGAAATACAAACAAAAGTGCCCTGTCAAGGAGTAGAAATAAGGAGCAAATCAGCAGTTTAAGGAATTTCCTATAATAATCTTGCGTCACATTGGGTAAAGATCTTATGGAAGTGGTTACCATGAAGTTTTTAATCCTATTGTGGGAGGGACTATATGTCTTAGACTGAAAACACAGAATACACACAATGCACTAAAAAAGGGGAAAAAATTATGGAAAATGGGAATGATAGATATGAGATAGATAGATAGATAGATAGATAGATAGATAGATATGAGATAGATAGATAGATATGAGATAGATAGATAGATAGATAGACAGATAGATAGATAGATAGATATGAGATAGATAGATAGATAGATATGTGATAGATAGATAGATAGATAGATAGTAGGGATGAGCGAACGTGTCCGTTACGGACACATCCGCACCCGGACACCGGCTTTGCCGAACACTGCAGTGTTCGCGCGTAAGTGTCCGGGTGCCGCCGGGGGGCGGGGAGATGCGTGGCGGCGCGGGCGGCAGTAGCGGGGAACAGGGGGGAGCCCTCTCTCTCTCCCTCTCCCCCCCACTCCCCGCCGCACCCCCCCGCGCTGCCACGGCGGCCCCCGAACTTTTTCGCCCGAACACTGAAGTGTTCGCAAAGTTCGGTGTTCGGGCGAAAAAGGGGCGGAGCCGAACGTGTTCGCTCATCTCTAATAGATAGATATGAGATAGATAGATAGATAGATAGATAGATATGAGATAGATAGATAGATAGATATGAGATAGATAGATAGATAGATAGATAGATAGATAGATAGACAGATAGATAGATAGATAGATATGTGATAGATAGATAGATAGATATGAGATAGATAGATAGATATGAGATAGATAGATAAATAGATAGATAGATATGAGGTAGATAAATAGATATGAGATAG